>NC_081552.1:13771907-14071907 GCF_963082655.1 Stomoxys calcitrans | reverse complement strand
TTGTTGTAGCCACATTCTCATGTGGAGGTGAGCAAGCTCAGATAGCCGCAGAACAGGGTGGCCATTGGTGGTTTAAAGGCGCCAATAACTCGCCTTGTCATATCGACCATCATAGGCACCCAGTATTTGTGCAAGAGCCCGTGGAAAAAGAGTGAAAACTTATGCGTCTGCATCCTCAATTTCTTTCCCTATTCGGTTAAATATCCAGATCTTAAGACTCTGCAGTGGGTCCAAAGTGATCTAGTAGTAAGTAGAGTAGGGTTGGCTAGGCAAATGAACAGGTGATGTGATTTGTGTCCTCCTGGTACGTCTGACTAACCTATGTCTGGCTTGAAAATCTGATATTGAAATGATATAAGACGAATTTTTCCTCACTTTTTTTTTGAGTTACAGCACAATAAAATAACCTGACATCTACTTTCCCAAATAAAAATATTTAAAATTAATATTATTATTCTATCGACGAAACAATTAGATACATTTTATTAAAAATTGACTTTCCGTAAAGGACATCATAAATACCATATGCAACTGAATGATGTTGAATCCAAAAGTAATAGATCTAAACAATGATGAAGCATTACACAATGAGCATTAAATGAAAGGAAGTTCAAAAAAGAAAGTTTATCAAATTTAAAAACAATTAAAATATCTGCTATTAATTGTGACTAAAGTGCTATTGTATTATTCAATGAGTGAAATTTACTAAAATTATTTGTACATAACACATGCAACACAAAAAACAAAAATTTCAAAAAAAAAAAACACAAAAACTAAGCAAAACCAAAAATTAGTTGTAAAATATTTGTATTATGTTTGCATTTCTAATATGGGTTAGGAACAACACATGCATAAATGATAGATAACAAAAAAGCTTACAGTTTTGTTTTATTCTGCAGAACAATACATACCGTGGCCAATTTCTTCCATTGATCGATGTTTTTTCTTTGGGCCTTGGTGAAGTGATCCCAAACTTTTTTTTTCAAAGCAGCATTGAACACTTTTTCAATCTGAGTGACTGAATATATATAATATATTTTATATATATGTATGTATTTGTATATAAGGCAATAATAATAATAATTATAATCGTAATAAGTAGTTACAGACGGGTAAATAAACGTGTAAGCCTAAGAAAATTCCACAAAAAGAGGATTCAAAGGATTTTAATGCATTGAATAACTAAAGATACACAGTTTTCTTAACTAATTCTCTCTGAAAGGAGCTAAACTGAAAAACGGGATATACCAATTACGTATCTTAAATCGAAAGTTGCCAACAAGTGTAGGATGTAGCCCCGTCCACGGAGGTAGAATCAGGCTGTACTAGGGGTTTACATATACAATGATTGGTACCCAAGTGAGAAGACTTAGACCAAATTTATTTATTATCGAATTAAAACTTGATTTGGATACTTTTAGATATAAGAGAAGCTTTGACGTTGTTCCCTAATGGGATATTTCGGGAACTATTGCATTTGTTTAGCGTTATATGAATATGGGACTATCAGCGTCCCCCCTAGGTACCCCATCCGAAACTTGGTTGCAAAATTTTTGTTTTTAGGTTACTGTAATTGTGCAAACAAAATTTCGCTTAAATCGCCCTACCCATCTCGGACATCTGGCGTTTCTGAAAATTATGGTATAGGGCACTACATTTTTCAGATATTAAAAAATTTAGTACCCTATTTTCACCACGGAATCATTATGCACCATCTGTGATAATTTCAAGAAAATCTGTTCAGCCGTTATATATATATTAAAATGCCTACCAACATCACTTAAGCAAAAAAAAATTGTTTCATTTATCCATTAAATGTAAGGTATATATTGGGTTGCCCAAAAGTAATTGCGGATTTTTCATATAGTCGGCGTTGACAAATATTTTCACAGCTTGTGACTCTGTAATTGCATTCTTTCTTCTGTCAGTTATCAGCTGTTACTTTAAGCTTGCTTTAGAAAAAAGTGTAAAAAAAGTATATTTGATTAAAGTTCATTCTAAGTTTCATCAAAAATGCATTTACTTTCTTTTAAAAAATCCGCAATTACTTTTTGGGCAACCCATAGATATTTTCAAGGAAAAGATTTGAACTTTATTCAATTGTACATTCGGCTGTCGTTCTCCTTGCGTCTGCCCCAAAAAAAGGCTTTAAAATTGAAAATCGTGAGATATCTATATATGGGGGCTATATCTGAATCTAAATAGATTTCTATGAAATTGATTAGAAAAGTCATGAGAGAAACCCTAGTGACGAATATTGCGAGAATCTGTTAACAACTGACGAACTTATTGCAATGTTAGTCAAAATCGTACGAAAATATATATGACAACCATATCTAAATCTTAACAGATTTTAATCAAAATCGGCATATGTACATAGTTAAAATCATAGAAAAAGACATTGCGAAAACATTAGAGAAAATCTGTTAAGAAATAAGCTGCCAAAGGCTCTAAAAGTGAAAACTGGTTGTTGTTGTAACCACATTTTTATGTGGAGGTGGCGATCCTTGTCAAGCTCCTGTAGGTGAGCAAGCTCGTTCCGGTCCAAAGGACCGATCACCGCAGTCATTGGTTATTTGAAGGCGCCAATAACTCGCCTCGTCATATCAGGCATCATAGGCACTCAGTATTTGTGCAAGAGCCGATGCCGCCCGGCCTCTCAATGAGACTCCCCGAATGATACCGCTGATTGTCCGCGACTGCCATTGCAGCTACATTCCGCAAAGGATCCTTATATCCTTTGTTCCAAATTGCAAGTGAATCGGTACCCAAATGACCATATTATTGCAATATTAGTCCAAATCGGACGAATATATTTACGAGAGCTATATCTAAATTTGAACAGATTTCCACCAAAAACCCTCACATTTTGTGGTAGTTGTAGAAGAAAGGGTAGTGTAAAGTTTTAAGAAGATCGGTTGATACATGCGCTTGCAAAGGCTCTAGAAGTTGAAATCGGGCGAAAGATATATTTGTATCTGAACCGATTTCTTTTAAATTCACCAGTAAGGTCAAAACTCATAAGAGACTCCCTTTTGTCAAACTTCGTGAGAATCAGTTCGCAAATTACTATGTTATTGCAGTATTGGCCGAAATAATAGCTATATCCAAATCTGAATCGATTTGTTCCAATTTCAAAAAGCTTCGTCTTAAGGCCAAAAAAGATGTTCATTCTAAATTTGAAGACGATTGTATAGAAATTGCGAACTATACATTGTACACAAATTAACTTGGACAGACAGACAGAAGGACGGATGGACATAACTAAATCGAATCAGAAAACCAGTAAGGAAGGGCAAAAGTCGGGCGGTGCCGACTGTATAATACCCTACACCTATATAAGTACAACGTGGGAGCTATATTCAATTCTGAACCAATTTTGACCAATTTTGATGGACCTCGACGAGCAAATATGTTTAAACTGTAATAACTACGGTTGACAAATGACAACATTATTGCAAAATGCCCAAAATCTGACGAACATATATATAGGAGCTATATCTAATTCTCAACCGGTTTCGAGCAAACTTTTTAGATAATATGGTAGTCGTCGAGGAAAGCGTTATGCAAAATTTTGGCAAGATTGGTCGAACAATTCGCTTGCAGTAGGTCTTGGGGTGAAAATCTGTCGATATACATCTTTGACAGCTATATCTAAATCTGGACCGATTTCTATAAAATTTACCGAAAGTCATAAGAAAATCCTTCCCGTAAAATTTCGAAAGAATCCATTTAAAACTGAGCACTTTCATTCAATATTTCTCAAAATTGGACGGACATATATATGGGAGCTATACCTAAATCTGAACCGATTTCGAGCAAACTTGTCAGATACTGTGGCAGCCGTCGAGGAAAGCAAAATTTTGGCAAGATTGGTCAATAAATGCGCTTGCTGTGACTCCAGAAGTTAAAAATCGGGCGTGGTAATATAGACCTAATCTGTTAAAAGAATATAAAGTATATATATATATATATATATATACATATATATATACATATATATATATATATATATATATATATATATATATATATATATATATATATATATATATATATATATATATATATATATATATATATATATATATATATATATATATATATATATATATACATATATATATATATATATATACATATATATATATATATATATATATATACTTTATATTCTTTTAACAGATTAGGTCTATATTACCACATTAACCGCGCTCGACAACCCTGTCTATTAGCTTACTTTTCTCAATGCATGTGTTTTCGTACAATGAAAGACTTTTTTCTGCGACAATTACACTACTTCCATGGTGCACATGATTCTCTACACCTGTTGGAAGTTGTATTGATGACATCGAACGCTAGACAACGGCAACGGCCCTCAGCCATCTTGCAATTAGTATTTGCGGAACGGAATAATTCTTTAAACAAAACCTCGTTCGATAACGGATGCGAGAATTAGAGCCCAGGTTGGATGGAGCACCATGGCAGGATTATTCATAGTTCGTAAAGGATCTATCAGAGGTGTAGCGATTTTATGAACACTGAGTATGATTTCTATCCACGGAGGCAGATTAATAGGCAGTCGCGGTATATGTGGACAGTTGTGTGGGTCATGCGATTTCCAAGCATCTTGAGAGATGAAAGCAGGTGCTACTGCTACGCCAATGTATATCTCTAGCGAAATGAAGGCATATGATTAAGTGTGGGCAACTTTTTTCCTGCCTGATTCGCTTCGTACACCATCTACCAAAACCACTGTTGACATTCGACTTGTTTTCTAATTAATTAAAATCAGCTGATGGCATTGCAGATTATTACCGCTACCGAGGTCGCGATGTAGGGGCCCTGTTCTAGCCGCTTGGAACTCTGACGGTGATGATGGGTCTCTACCTTAGTGGCTTGGCGGCGGCCTTTTCAGACTGTCATGATTTATATGAAAAGTCAGTCGTTGCTGAAGGTCCTTGGCTGCGGGTCACGTTAGTCCGACGTTTGGGGGCTGCGGTTCCGGGTCGTCTTGCTCCATATGGAATCACTGCAACTGCAGTCCGCAACCAGCAATGGCAGCCAATCGGACCTACCGGACCGAGGGGACCCGCCTCAGTGTATAACACAACGCTACAACAACAATATCGAAAATCCTATGGGATGATCCGGATCGTGAGAAGGAGAGGTTATTACTGAAAGGAGATCAGAAGGAGGCTTTCGGTATCATAGCGGAACGCATAAGACTACGAGCGTAATTATGGCGAGGTTCTCCGGAACGATGACATCGATTGTTCTCGAGCTGGAAGAGACGTGACCTTGGATTTATGATGCGAGTTCTGGCAGCCTACTGCAATGTCAGGTCGCTGACATGGTGATGGGCTCGGGAAGATGAGGATTTTATCAGGGTCTGTGGCACTGAGGAGGAGTTGGAGACGGTTGAACATCTGCTGTGCCAGTGCCCCGGGATGACGACTAACCAACTGACTTAAGGGCATGGAATTCCTAACTTAGATATATTCGAGGTAAATTTTTAAGTATTTAGAGCGCACAACAAGCCAGTGGGCATAGGTGTACACATGTTCATAGTGGCATGGAGCAGGATAATATATGCACTCTCCTTTCAACCTAACCTAGTGAATGGGGAGCAGACTTGGCGATCAATTACTCTTAACTAAACATACTAGCAAAGACCATCCGATTAAATAAGGCGTTTTTCAATTATTAATCCCGTCGCTACTTTCATAAAATACAAATGCAAATTTGCCTATGATCATTCCAATAAGGAACAGGGGCAAGCTTCTCAAATATCTATGAGTGCTTCCGATTCAAGTTTCAAGGGTTATATATCTTTCATTTTATTCATTACATCAGAACCATATGAAACATCCATGTAGCATATCTTAGACTGCTCCGCTGAAACAAAATCAATCGCAAATTTACCCGTCTTCATATAAGGTTAAATTATAAAGGAAAAAAACACATGATACTCAAAAAAACAGGAAAGACGCTCAAAAATCAATTTTTTTAAATCGAACATAAAAACTCAAAAACAAAGAAAAAATTTTAAAATTAAAGGGATCTAGAAACTATGTGGGGGTAAAAAAGATTGATTGAGAAAGGCAATAAGATATCACTTGTCATTGCCAACTTCCTGCTGGGGTTATTCTCATTTGTTTTCAATACAAATAGATGTTGTAAATAAATGGCAATCAAGTACACAATAATACAATAATATGGTTTTGTTTGTACTCCCCTAGAACCAAGGATGTTGTACTTTCAATGGGTGTACTGACTGACTGTTTGCATTCAATACAGTTAGTGTTAGTGTTACCTATACTCATTTGTCAATTAATGACAGTTTTGTTCTTTTTCAGTATTGCATTTCAACAATTGATTCGATCCATACGCAAGAGTCTGACCATTTGTTTTCTTAAACCAAGAGAAGCAAAAGCTTCCAGTGGATAGGAACTTGAATGTTACAAACCTTTTGCGTTAGTGAGTGGGAGGAGCAGCTTCATTTTTCTCTTCTCATTCCTCTCATTGTTTGCGTGTTTGAGAACTAGAGTTGTGGTTTTGGCAGTTCTTAAAAAGACATTTAATCAATGGTGTGCTGTGATTTACCTTGCTTGCTTATGGGGCTTATGGGGTTTATTTCTTATGAGGGGGTTTTGGTGGGGCCGCAGTTTCTGACTTGTCTTGGGTTTGTCCAAAAAGTATGGTAGCTAAACTTAAAAATGTAAGTCAAACCTAAATGTTCGATACCACTAAGATTGGACTATCGAAATATGTTTTCAAACAAACTGATATACAGTTGAATAGTGAATGACAGAAACTAAAACTCTGTATCTACAAAGGTAACGACATCAAAGATATTTTAGAAGAGGAACATGTGTGTCATTGATATGTTCTTTGTGAAACCAAATACAAATAGGTATGGAACACATCTTCCTCGTTACTCAATACCATTTGCTGTGACCGCCGTCCTAAAACAAGTATATTACCTAATTTGGTTTGATTAACCAATCCGTCTATTCTATGACATTCATACAATCACTCCCAGACACATGACAATCTTACAAGTTACAAACGCACACACACACTCACACAGATATTCCATGACCCAATAGTGTATAAAAATAAAAATTTAATTTACCAATCATATAATTCGATACTTACATTGAGCTGACATTGCTTGCATTTGTTTGCGGAAGGCATTATTCGCCTTACGCAAATCCTCCTCCAAAACCTGTTTGTCGGCTGTCAAACGTCTTACATGGGCATGCGTACTTTGTATCATGGAATAAAAGACATTGGCATTGCGTTTGCTGCAATCTCCACGCTCCAGCCATATGGTCATAGTCTGTACCGCCTTAATAAAGGTTTCATTGTTTCGTAAACTTTCCGCTACCAACGAGGCCTCATGATCACTGTAATGCGGTATGGGTGGCGGAGATTGGGAATGGGAACGCACACGATCCACTGACATGCGTTCACGATGTCTTTGTTCGCGCTGCAATTGTCTCTGTTTGCATTGATAATCATATTGATCATCTCTGGCCTGTGCATAATCAACATGGAGGCGTGCAAAGGTGGTAGACTGTTCACTGGTAGCTGTATTTAGACGCAGACGATAACCGCTCAAATAAATGGCACGATCAATGGACTCCTCATTGCGAAAACGTATATGGCAAAAATTCTTTTTGGACATGCGTAAAGTGGATATTTCTCCACAGCTTTCAAATATTTCTCGTAAAATTTCCTCCGTTATCTGTTCGGGCAGGCCACCAACAAAAACTGTGCGACAGCCAGGAGGTCTATCGCGTATTGTGGGTGGAGGCGCACTGGGATTAGGCGGAAATAGTATGCAGCTGTTGGTTTTGATAATTTCCTTGGCTGGGGTGGCAGGGGAAGCTTCTGGCAAAACGAAAAACCATTATTAGAATCTGTAATCTTATAAAAACCACAAAAATTACCTGCACTTGCCACAGTAGCTCCCATTTTAGTGGCATCTCCCATGGTTGCAGCATTGGGATCTGCCAGAGCCCCATTACCATAACCGCTAAATTGTTGCATTTGTTGCATTACTGCCATCATGGTAGTAGACTCTAAAAGGTTATTTGCTGTTGTTTGGTTTCCTCCTGTACCCCCCGGAAAGAACATAAATGCTGGATTCATACCAGGAATTTGCCCCGTCAATAAACTATTCAAATACACACTTCCATTGGCTAAATTTAACGAAGCAGCTTTATCTGCTGCCATGTTGTTGCTGCTTTCGGCTAATGGTACAGAATTTGGAGATGGTATTTCATTATCATCGTTTTCTAAATCCATAGGGGCCGTCCCCTGATTAGGTTTTACCGGTCTAGCCACTGTTGATGGGCTGGGTGAGCTTAATATTGGTGCCGGTGGCGGTTCGGGAGTACGTCTTACATTGTTTTTTGCATTGAATTTACTTGTGGTTGTGGTGGTAGTATTTCGCTGCGGCACTGTAGCTGTATGTGTTGTTGTATTAATCATTGCTGCAGCTGCCAAATGGTTAATGAAGTTGCTCTGCGGATTCATAGCTGCAGCAGCCGCAGCGGCATTATTGAAAAAGGGCACTGCAATTGAAAAACATATTTTTAACGTAGAACACTATGTATATAAAATGTAAGTTGCAAAGGCTTTACAATTATTTGTATCATTATCCTATGCTTTTCAGCACTATTTCAAATTTAAACAGCTCTTTGTTGTTTAGTGTTTGCAAGCAAAATTATTGGGGTTGCCATGACAAGAAAAACGCAAATAACGACTGCAAACTTCATTTTAAAGAACCCACATCCTATTTCGATATAATTTGATACACAAACATGGCTTGACCTCAGGAAAACGAAACAGAATTCCGCTTTTGTGCATTCGCTTTGAGTCAATCCCTCCTGTGCATCAAAACTCCACTTACTTACGCCTCAGTAGTTTGGTGGACTGCTATGGAAAAAAGTGCAACATAAGGACCATACAACAGGTTCAGAGAACATGTTGTCTTGGCATAGGCGGAGCGATGAGGACCACGCCCACTAGGGCACTGGAGACTATTCTAGATATCCGACCCATTGACATACAGATTAAGTGTGAGGCAGCCACTGCGGCTATGAGACTCAAGGGGATGGGAGAATGGATTGAGGATGGGAGCAGCTCATACCATCGCGGTATAATCGAGGCGACGACAGCAAACCTGGAAGGAAGGGAAGAGGTTTCCGATCGGATACCAGAGATGAACCTTGAAGCCGAGTGCGAGGCACTGTACCCAAGTATTGCCATCTGCAAGATCATGATATACGGATGGATCAAAGCTAGGGGACAGAGTGGGCCTGGAGGTTTACATTGAGAACCCAGGGACTGAGATGTGTGTTAGACAGCCTGACCATAATACGGTCCTGCACGGGCGGAGTTCCTGGCGATCACGGAATGCGTGTAGTGGTGTGGTGCTAACGCGAAGACGTCGAATGTGAACATCTTTACCGACAGTAAAATTGCCATAAGGGCAATAACAACCAGGACGGTAAGGTCACGAACCGTCTTGCAGTGTAAGAAGGAGATTTACGCCTTCTCTGAGTATGGCAAATCCGCATCGTTTGGGTGACGGGCCGTAACGGAGTAAGGGGAAATGAAAAGGCGAACGATTTGGCGATGAAGGCCAGAGGACTGCCGTCAACAAACTTAGCTAACCCGAAGCCTTTCGGGTCGACGCAGTCCGAATTAAGGGAGTGGGCGACGAATGCGCTTGCAACATTGTGGAACAGCGAAACGGTCGGTAGAATGGCGAAAATCCTATGGGGGCTCCAGATCGTAAGAAGACGAGGATACTACTGAAAGGAAGCAAGAAGGAGGTTAGTATAGCTATTGGTATCATAACGGGACACATAGGACTACGAGCTCACTTATGCAAAATCTGTGCGGCAAGTTATAGCATGGGTAGGGCATGCGGGGAAGATGACGAGACGTTGGAGCATTTCCTTTGTCTTTGCCCGGCTTTTGCGTCCAACAGATACCGGCACTTATGTGGAGACACAATACCAGATATGAACCGGCTTAGGAGAGTGGTATTGAAAACAATTAAGGATTTTGTAAGTAGCACGGAATTCCCAACTTAAAATTTTCTTTTTAGAGGTTACTTTATAGTTTTTAGAGCGCACAACAAGCCGATTGTTGGCTTAGGTGTATGTCCATAGTGGCATGGGACGAATTAATATCTGCACCCTCTCTTCAACCTAACCTTACCTATCAAATGGAATGGTTGTTGTTGTTGTGGCAGTGTGTTATACACTGAGGCGGCAGCCCTTGCCGATAAAAAACTCCATCGGGTCAATCCGGTACGTACAACGGGCTGCCATGGGACTGGTTGTTGAATGGAATGGTAATAAAGTACTCTGTTTGTTCAGAATAGGCTCGAGACTGACTGAAACCATTTTCTTGAAATGAACAGTTGAACAATTTGTTGTGTTCCTCAAACATTATTCCTCTATTACCATGCAACTAATGTCTGGGATTTTATCCTTCAGAACTCAAGAGAAGAAGAAGGGAATAAACAGGGTAGTCAACGAACACAAGCGGAATTTGTGGTTGGAACACTTGGAGCAATGTAACTTAGGCACCGGCTTAGGCAAGCTGTGGTCTACTGCGAAGTCACTTTCGAATCCCGGTAGACGGGATGACAGGACCTCAGTCACTTTTACGACCTCAGGACCTCAGTCACGAAATAACCGTGACTGATCCGAAGAGATGCGCCAGGTTGTTCAACCGTCAATTTTCCGTGGGCGAAGTTACGTATGTCATCCGTGGCGCCAAATCATCCAAGGCGTCGGGCCGCGACGTAATCTCTACATTGATGTTGAAGAATCTGGATTCACCTGGAGTTGAGTACCTTACTACTGTCCTCAACCTGTCTTTGAACACTCGATGTCTGGAAAATGGGCAGAGTGATATCGCTACTGAAGCCTGGAAAGGACCCGAGTTTGGGGGTACAACGGGCTGCCCGAGCCTCGTAGGAGAATTTCCATTTGCCGAGCATCAACATGGATTTCGAAGACTCTATAGCACAACAACAGCTTTGCGTGCCATCAACGCTCACATTTGCCGTGGCTTCAATCAGCCCAGGCCATGTGATAGGACGGCCCTCGTGGCACCGGACCTATCGAAGGCATTCGACACGGGCAGACATGACAAATTATTTGAGGACATCGCCAACACGTCCCTCCATCCAGGCCTGAAACACTGGGTCGCGAATTATCTGTGTGACCGCCAGTCGTTTGTGGAATTTAGGAATAAGAAGTCATAGCACCGTAGAGTGAAACAGAGAGTTCCCCAAGGTAGGGTGATATCTCCGACAGACGACATAGAGATCGTATCATATGCGAACGATTGTACGATCATGGCATCAGGCCCCACCCATTGTTTACATCTGCGATAGGTTGAACGTCTACCTCAACGAACTTGCTCAAATTTCGCTGCAAGAAATCTGAAGATATCTGCCACCAAATCTTTAGCCACATTGTTCACTAGAAATACGCGTGAGGTGAATACTGAGCTGACTGTGATGATCGATGGAGAAATTATTACGACCATCAAATGTCCAAAAATACTTGCTGTCACATTTGACAGCTCTAACACATGCTACCCAAATGCCACAGCAATTTGCGATAAAGTCAAAAGTAGAAACAAGGTCCTCAAGTGACTTGTTGGCAGCACTTGGGGTGCAGACAAAGAAACCTTGTTGATCACGTACAAAGCAATTGGCCGTTCTTTGGTAAGTTATGCAGTGCCAGTGTGGTCTCGTCAACTTTGTGACACGCAGTGGAATAATATTCAGATCTGTCAGAATACTAGTGAGGCGCTACAAGAGAGAACCTCTAGATCAAGTGGCATATAATGCAGGTCTAGACAACATTCATGCAGACACGGTAGCAGATGCGATAAATGTCTACCGGGTGAATGTAGTCCTTGGAGACCTCCAGCGGCAAACCAGAGTAGTTCTGGCTCAATTACTTTTCGGCAGATGCAGCCGCCTCAACTCCTAAAGAGCAAGGATTGCTGCCGACGTGCAAGATGTATGTCCTGATTGTAACCAGGGACCGCACGATACACGTCACCTGTTTAACTGCCCAGCCAGACCCACTCGACTCAGACCCAGATCCCTGTGGACGCACCCCATCGCAGACTTCCAGGGTCTTAACACTCGACAGAATCAAGCAGACGAAAGATAGAACACAACAAACAGCTGCAACAACAACAACAACGATTAGAAATATGACATTTTCTTTTGTTTCATTCTTAAGAGTCACCTTAGAGAGGAGCATATGGAATTGGGTGAATATAAAATCGGCAAAAAAATAAAAGTTAATTAACAAAAAATAAGCTTACAAGAGAGTTAAAAAGTGTTTTATAAAAATAAAGTTTAAAAGCAAAAAAGTGTCCACAACCCAATGAAAATTCATTCATTGTTCATACACAGTTATGTTGAAATTCTCCCTTCTCTTAATTTTCTTCGTTTATTTCTTCTATTTGTACGTGGTGCCTCTTAAAAGAGGCGATGCCACATCTATGCCTACATATTTAACATCTGTGATCAGTCTGAATGACAATTCAACGTTTTGCAGCGACGTCTTTTTGATATCAGGTACAATGTTTTAAAATTGCAAGTCTTTGTGGTATAGATATCAATTTATGTGACCTACAGCATTGCTGTTACTTTGCGCGAGGCAAGTTCATTCCAGTTAAGTTTAATTTTGTTCACACTGGAGATTTTATGATGGCTAGTTATCGGCGCAGGCGGTGAAGGAATGGCTACAATCTACCTTATTGACCATTTGACTCCTGATGCTGCAAAAATTGAGTACCAAAATTGGTAGGTTTTTATTCTCTTGGTAGGTCGGTACGCTGACCTACATTTTTCGTAGGTTTTTCTAATGGCGCGTATAACTCAAAATTCGTTTCTGTGTATTTGTTAAGAGTGCAGAGCAAAACCATGGATATCGAGGGACCAAATACTGTTACAAGGGGTCGCACTGCTTTAAATTTCAGTAAAAAGGTCGTTATTTCTGATTTTGACTGTAACTGGTACGAATGTTATGGGATCTGTTCCAGATTTTATAAATTCTTGGTAGGATATGCGAATTTTGTGCGTTCAATGCATTCGAAAAACAGGACTGTATGGGAACCGCATACAAATATGGCCAGATCTGGTTCATACTCAGATGTTCAGACATCCATGCACCTCACTGTAAAATGGTTAGTAAAGACTCATTTTTGACCTCAAACATTTAAATCGTGATATAACTTTATCCAACTTTGCACGTTTTTCATTGAAATCGGGGCAAAAATGCGATGTTATGAACTCAAGATTTCTTAACGGGAGATCGGTATCAAGATATAGGCCATCTTTGAAGTATAACCCCGTTTACGCTCTTTAAATCCGGATTAAGTGGCTCGATCACCTGTTTTCCCCTCATAAAATCAGCTGACAATGTACAGTTATGACTGTACTGACTAAGCACCGAATCAGGAAGCGTCCGCTTCATATGAATTCTAAATACAAAAGTGAAAGTAGTATTTACAATTTCTAGTATTCTTTCTCATGTGCTACAATTTAGTTATTTATTGTATAATTTCCAAATATTATTTTTTAATGTGCTCAAATTAGGTATTATGTATAAGAGTTTAAATTTCCCATAAATAATTAAGGAAACATTGCCAATGATAGCTTATTACGCTCCCATTTCACTTCAAATGCAGGCTAAAATATTGCCCGTTTTAATAGACAAAGTCTTTTTGTTTAAACATAGTTAGTTAAATTTTCGGAAATCAAGAATATAGTGTTAGATTCCGGCACGGGATAGCTGTGAGCACTACACAGGCTGAAAAAGTGAGGTCCGATATGTGTGGTGTTCATTGCTGTCACGAGAGTCTTAGCTGCGAGCTACCGATCGCCTCCACAGGTTGCGGATAGTGGAATGCTCCATACGAAATAACTGCAACGACAGTCGCTTACAATCAGCGGCATCGAGTGCCTATGATGCTCGATATGACAAGGGAGCCTTTAAATAACCAATGGTCACCCTGTTCCCGCGGCGATCGGTCCTTTGGATCGGAACGAGCTTGCTCACCTATTACATGAGCTTGACGAGGATCGCCGCCTCCACATCTGAACAAGCTTGCTCACCTACATGAGCTTGACGAGGATCGCCGCCTCCCTCAAGGTAGGGAGGGAGGGTTAGTTGTCGAATTACTGGACTCTTGTTCAATAATTCGACAATTATTATCTAGATTTTGGTCTTAACAGAAATTAATTTTTAGTCAGCTATTTTTGATATGATTTTTTTTAAATATTTTTGTCTCATTTTCTTTACTGTTTTTATAATCTTTTTAACTTTAGTTCTAACGCACACTTTTCTGGACGGACACTATGATGGCGGCTAATTGCATCGGTGAGATTATCAGTGATGACTCATTTTTAAGACAATTTTGCTCTAATCGGAACATCTTGAACATCGGCTTTTTCAATGCACAATCTTTGAAACCTTCCCGTTACTCTTCAAAATTTGACGAGATAAATAATTTACTAAGCAGTGGTTATCTTAGCATTATAGGTGTAGCTGAGACATGGCTTAAGCCTTATGTACCTACCAAGGCTGTTAGCATTTCTGGATATAAGTTTTTTAGAGCTGATCGGAGTGGAATGCGCGGCGGGGGTGTCGCTATGTATGTTTCAAAAGATCTTAATGCAAAAGTTCTCTTGTCTTCCTCTGAGCCTAGGCATTGTGAAGCCTTGTTTTTAAGAATCAATTCTGGAATGGATGAATTAATTGTGGGAACTGTATATTTGCCGAATGGAGATTTAGATGCTTTAGAAAATGTGATTTCTGATATCGTTGATAGATACTCTAATGTAATAATTTTAGGAGACTTTAGGTGTGATATTTTAGATTCTAGAAAGTATTTACGTCTTGAACTATTATTAACTCGCTGCAATCTTTCCGTCCTCCACAACAACATTCCTACGCACTAGGACTTAGTTCGAAACTCTCTATCCCTTATTGATTACACTTTTGTGAGTTGCACCGCCTCCGTGATTCAGAGCAGCCAGTTCAACTTTCCCGCACTTAATTCTAAACATGCATTCACGCTTTTGCAATATCGACTGCCTACCAGCAGTAATACTTTTTACAAATCTTTTCGTGATTACAGCTCTGTCAATATAGAAAGTTTGGTAAACGATATATTGCTTACTGACTTTTCGTCAATTTACTGTACTAATGATACGAACTTACAGCTATCAGTTTTAAATGAAAAACTCTATATTTGGTTTAACAGGCATGTTCCTGAGAAAACGAAAATAATTAGATATGGCAAACCAGAATGGTACAATAATAATGATGTGCGGCTAGCTATCCTTAACAGGGATATGGCATATCGCGCTTCTATTGAAGAACCCTCTGCCAGTAATGACTTGCGGCATAAGAGATACAAGGCTATGGCTCGTAATACTATAAAAAGGGTTAAACGCTCATATGGTGCTCGTTTTTTTGCTGGTTCCACAGATTCGAGAGAATTGTGGTCTAAAATACGCTCTACCGGCAGTCTTGATTCAGTTATATGTGATAGCAACTGTGATATAGATCCTAGTTTGTTGAATAATTATTTTACTTCTTCTACTTCTAACTATTGGGTTGCCCAAAAACTAATTTTAAAGAAAGTAAATGTATTTTTAATAAAATTTAGAATAAACTTTAATCAAATATACTTTTTTTACACTTTTTTTCTAAAGCAAGCTAAAAGTAACAGCTGATAACTGACAGAAGAAAGAATGCAATTACAGACTTTCAAGCTGTGAAAAAATTTGTCAACGCCGACTATATGAAAAATCCGCAATTACTTTTTGGGCAACCGAATACATACCTGATTTTAGCCAAAAAAATATTACTTACTCTGATAGCCGTAACAACACCCTTAACTTTAGAAATATATATCCGGACGAATTACAATGTGCAATATTTAGAATTAAGTCGAATGCTTTGGAAACCGATGGTATACCTATTCGATTCATCAAGTTAATCTTACCTTATATTCAGCAGCATATATACATTTTTTAATACTATCCTAATGACGAATGTCTTTCCTGTTGCTTGGAAACTAGCTAGAGTTACTCCTCTACGGAAAAAAGACACTACCGCTCAAAGTTGCTCTGATTATCGTCCAATCTCCATTCTTCCAGCATTATCGAAAGCATTTGAAATAATAATAAGGGATCAACTTGTGGATCATCTTAATCGTTTTTCATTGATTGACCCTTGTCAATCGGGTTTTAGAAAACACCACAGTACCACATCTCTTATGGTCAAACTTACTGATGAGATCAGACGTGCTGTTGATTAAGGCAATCCCTGTATACTTGCCGCACTTGACCTCAGCAAAGCTTTCGATTCTTTTGACCATGACATTCTTTTTGTTAAAACTCTTTAACAATTTCAATTTGTCACATACCTCTTGCAGACTTCTTATGTCATTTTTGTCAAATCGCTCGCAGTATGTAGTCTTCCATGATCGTATTTCTAATGTTAATTCTATTTCTACTGGTGTACCCAAAGGTTCTGTCTTGGAACCTGTTTTGTTTGTGCTCTATGTTAATGACGTTCGTTCTTGTGTACAACATGTAGACTTAGCAATATATGCCGATGATTTGCAGTTGTTAAGTACAACTGACTCCGGTACGTTAGAAAGTTGCATCTCGAACCTTGATGAAGATATCGGACGAGTTTGTCAATGGGCTCGGTCAAATAACTTAAGAATTAACATTGGTAAAACAAAATGCGTGGTATTTAATAGCTAACGTCATCAATACTCTCCTCAACATATTTTTGTTCAAAACAATGTTGTCACATCGACTGATACTATGACCTCATTGGGCTTTGTAATTGATTCGGATATTGTATTCTCCTTGCACATTGCACAAATTTGCTCCAAAATAAACTTTATACTTAAAAAGCTCTTCAATTTGAATGTTATCTTACCCACACAAATAAAATATATGCTGGCTCTTTCGTTTCTGATGCCTCATACATTGTATGGTGCTGAGGTATATTCCGGATCCAATAGGACTAATCTGCTTAGGCTTCAGAAGTGTTTCCACAGCGTACTACGGTTTGTTTACGGTAGTCGTTGTAGACGAGACTACGAATACTTTGTGAAACAATTACTTGGATGTTCTTTTGAGCACTTTCTCAATATTAGATGCCTCTGCTTTTTCTTTAATATCCTTAAGTACCGTGAACCTAGTTACCTTCTTCCTTACTTTCAATTCTTGCATTCAACCCGGAACTCTCAAATTCGTATTGAAAGTTTCAATCATGTTGTATTTGAAAGATCATTTGTAATTCGCTTGTCTAGGCTATGGAATACTCTTCCTTCTAGTCTTAAAAACATCTCAGTATGTCAACAAACTTTTAAGTCTAAGCTAATCCAACATTTCTTATAGGCAACTCAATTGAATTCATTTTCATCACTGATCATTTTCATCACATTTGCTGCTTTTTCTTGGTGTTTGAACGGATAATTGTGCGTTGGACTATGTTACTAATTAAAACAAAAAAAAACATTTTTTTTAAATTCAATAAATTTGTTAGCTATTTATTTTAGCGATAGTATTATATTAGATTTCAATATTGATTTTTGTATTATAAAAACCTGAAAATGTTCCAATCTATTAATGTAAAGCCCGGGTGGGCGATGTTTGATTAATAAAAAATGAATGAATGTGGCTACAGCAACAACAACATAGTGTTAGATAGCCATTTGGACGTTGTGGGTGTCAGTGAGACTTGGTTAAAGCCCAATGTGTTAATACTTCAGGGTTCAACTGTTGTAGAAACGATCGGTCTGGGCTAAGAGTTGTTTAACTTATAAGATTGTGTGGGATAAATTATGGTGTTGTGGTATGTCCCTTTGTAGAGATTACATGTGGTACGGCAAAATATTGATTGGGTTTGTATATTTTCCTCATGACTTTGAAGCATTTGAGGATGAGGTTTCTGAACTGTTTATTCGTTATTCTAAGATTATTGTGATGGGAGATTTGAACAATAATATGTTTAATGTTAAAAGGGCGTTGACCGTGAGGCAACCTTGCAGAATGCTAAGTTCAGTAGTTGTTCACAATTCATTTCCTACACATTTCAATTAACGTCATCAAGTTCACATTTTGATTTTTTCATAGTTTCTCTTCTCAACAATGTTGTGCTTTCCGGTCAATTCTTTTGTCTCATTATTTCAAGACATGCCTTTATATATATTTATTTTTTTCCGACTCAACGTCATAAGGAAGTCTATGATTGTTACTACACATGCATTGTAGACTCCGACTAGGTCGAGGCAACGATACAGTCTTTTCATTTTACTGATATGTGTTCTACATGGGATGTGAATGAGCAATTACGAATTTTTATGTCTGGACTTGCTCACATACACTCTGTTTGTCCTTTAAAAAGAATAAAAGTTGTCTATGAAAAGCACAAGTGGCTCTAATCGCCCTCTATACTTTAACTCGTGTCCCTCAGAGATTTGGCTTTTATAGCGTTTCAAGAGGATTGCGTGCCGATCACATAATGAGGCTAAATGCGTTTTTGAAAAGAGAAAAGACATTCTCATATATCTTATTTTTATAATGAAAATGATGCGAGGACCTCGTGGTGTAAGATCCGGAATAATGGCTTATTTGATGGTGCTAGGGATGGTTGGCATGGAATGGATGTTGATGAGTTGAATGCAAGATTTACTAAAAATGTAGATTTACCATCTACACGACCCTGGTAATATCGATGATAATTAATTAATTTAATAGAGCACGTCCTTAAACGTTGTTATTATTTCAACTTGAATCCTTCTTTTTGTTATGAGATTATCTATGTGGTTTTCGATTTCGATTGATTTAATTAGGGATAATTTTAATGACCAAAAACTCTATTGTACTATCCATGCATTTAGAAAACGTTCCAAAAGGCGAATTATTCCATTCTTCTTCAAAAAATGCGTGGCTTTATAGTTTTGGGCAGAATGCTTGTCCTATTGTGCATGGGGAAAATCTGGAATCCTTCCAGTTAGAGGTGGAGTTTCCAATGATTCTTCATTTCGTATGTAAATGATCTGTTTTCAAGTAGTATTGATGATAATTGCTGACGACACGCAAATTTTAAATACAGGCGATCATAGTTCCATGGACGCGATGCAACATAAGATATATGACTCTTTAAACGTGGTACGGGATTGGATGGCACAGAATACATTGAAGGTCAATCCTGAAAAGACAAATGTCATACAAATTTCTTCACATCCGACATCTTTTGATCTTTCCCTTAATGGCACCCCAATACAAGTCGTAGATCAACTGGAAAGCTTGAATGTCATATTAGATGACAAGTTGAATTTTGGTCCTCATATAGAGCGGTTTGTATCGCGCACACATGGCTCCTTGCTACCAAGGTCTGTGAAGACTAGACAGTGCTATGTGTTATCTATATTCCGTTAATTGATTTCTCATATTTCCCCTTATGTTCAAAGTTTCAAATCATGGATAAATCATTTCATGTGATAGCTGCACGTCTTCTTATTGTTCTGGCGCATGGCCTCAAATCTTTTAATATGTCTTTGCCTACCTACCGAGAAAAGCTTCTGGAATATTTTGCTATGAACACACATACTTCATATATTTGTTTATACGTTTTTAAACCCACCACCATAGGATGGTTATGGATACTTATCTAGTCATTCCCTCTGTAACTCCTCGAAATATTCATCTGCGACCTCATAAAGTATGTATATTCTTGATCGTCTTGACATTCTGATTTAGCCTTGTCGTCCGTCTGTGGAAATCACGATAACAACATTTGCACAGACACTTGTTATTGCTGTAGGTTGTTGGGGATTGCAAATGGGCCATATCGGTTCAGATTAGGATATAGCTCCCATACAAAGTGGGCCCTCGGATTGACTTCTTTAGCTCCTAGAAGCTGCAATTATAAACCGATTGGGCTGAAATTTTGCACATAGTGTTCCGTTACGACGATTTTCGAGAGGAGAGTCTCAGTGAGGAGACAGGTGGCACTGGCTCTTAATTAAATACTGAGTGCCAATGATACTCGAGATGACAAGGCGAGTTATTGGCGCCTTCAAATAACCAATGGCCTCATCAACCATCAGCGTCTGTTCCCAGGTTAGGGGCGGCTGGCGGCGAGCGTCGGATCCTGGAGCAAGCGGCTCGCCACAACGAGGGATACGTGTGCAATACCACAAAACCCATGCGGTTGGGGCCCTGGGCCAGTAACCCGCCTCCGAAAAACTGAGAACTACTATGAGAAACAGAGGAATAGTAAAAAAAAACGTAGACGACCCACGCAAACGAAAAAAGGACCACGATTTGCGGATCTGCACCTAGAATGTCCGCACTCTCTATAGAGAAGGTGCAGTATACGCGCTGGCGGATGTATTAGAGAAGTACAAGGCAGATATTACCGCCTTACAGGAAGTGCGATGGACTAGGAATGGCGTCACTACAACACCAAACGGTGACGAACTATACTATAGCTGCCATAACACGAGGCATGAATTTGGCTGTGGATTTGTGGTTAGCCCGAGACTGAAACACCTTGTCTCCAGCTTTACTCCGGTGGATGAGAAGTTAGCCACAATCCGCATAAAAGCCAAATTCTTCAACATCAGCCTTATTTGTGCCCATGCCCCGACGGAAGACAAAGATGAGCAGACCAAGGATATTTTCTGCCAGCGCCTAGAGAGAGAATATGACCGCTGCCCCGCCAATGATATTAAAATCGTTCTGGGAGATTTTAATGCGAAAATAGGAAAGGAAGACATTTTTAGTCCAACAGTCGGAAAGTTTAGCCTTCACGAGATAACGTCTAGTAATGGGTTGAGGCTGATAGATTTCGCCGCGGCAATAGTTAGTAGCACCAGATTTCAACATAAAAATATTCACAAAGCCACATGGCTCTCACCCGATCAAAACACGAGAAACCAAATTGATCACGCTGTGATAGATGGAAGGCGGCGTGTTAGATGTACGATCGATCCTTGGAGCGAATATAGATTTGGATCATTACCTTGTTGCAGCAAAGGTTCGTACCCGTTTCAACATGGCGAGGAAAGTACGATCTGACACTGCACGGAAGCTGGACATTGAAAAGCTGCAAACACAACAAATGGCAGCGGCATACTCCACTCGACTGACCCAACTGCTTGATGAAAGCACTCCTTGTTCCGATGACATAATGGCGCAATGGCAAACTATTGCCCACTCCATGGAAAATGCCGCGAAATCCGTACTTGGGTACCGGAAGCCTCCTCCAAGAAACCCATGGTACGACCAAGAGTGTCGAGATGCCACTGAAGCCAAGAATGCGGCATTTAGAGCAACCCTGCAACCCGGGAGAAAAGGAGAGAGGAGAAACGTCTATTCCGCAGAAAGAAAAAGGAAATGGAAACACGTGAGTGTGAGCGAGAGAATGAAGTCCGGAAATTCTACCAAAGAATTAAACATCAAACCGATGGCTTTGGTGCAGGAACATCCTCCTGCAGAGACAAAGAGGGAAATCTGGTAACTGACAGATAACATGCTGAAGATATGGAAAGAACTGTTTACCCAACTGCTAGTGTCCGATGTTGGTGGCGAAGAGGATACCGCAGATGGTATAGAATGTTTACTTCCTAGTCAGAATGAGGTCCAAGTAGCAGTGACCCGACTAAAGAACAACAAGGCAGCAGCAGCCGACGGGTTACCCGCTGAACTATTTAAGGCCGGAGGCGACACGCTGATAAGGCGTATGCATCACCTCAGCATACCGTACACAAGAAGACAAGACGGAATGTGCCAACTACAGAGGAATAAGTCTCCTCCCCATCGCATACAAGGAACTCTCGAGCGAAGTCAATGAGATAATTGGGCCCTATCAATCCGGCTTAAGACCTGGTAAATGCACACTGCGCCAAAACCTGGAAAAGACCCGAGAAGGACAAATCAACACCTACCATCTCTTTGTTGACTACAAAGCCGCCTTCGATACTCCTTTAAGTTCAAAGGTATTTCAAGCCATGTCTGAATTTAGTATCCCTGCAAAATTAATAAAACTCTGCAGGATTACACTTGCTGATACGCGTTCCTCAGTAAGAATAGGGATCCCTGCAAAATTAATAAAACTCTGCAGGATGACACTTGCTGATACGCGTTCCTCAGTAAGAATTGGAAAGAATCTCTCCGGACCATTTAATACCAAACGAGGATAGCATAGTTACACGCATCAAAATACAACGGCTGCGTTGGCTAGGTCATGTTGTCAGAATGGATGAAGAAGCTCCAGCAAGATCAAGTTGTGGGCGACACATCAGAGATTTAAGAATGAGCGCAGAAGATCGAGGCGCTTGGAACGCTATTCTACATTAGGCTAGTGGAACAAATATTCAGTCATAGCCAAATAAAATCAAAAGTAAAAGTTCCGTTACGACTTCTAACAATCGTGACATGGGGCTGAAATTTTGTAACGTAGTGTTCTGTTACGACTTCCCAAGACTCAGCCCGGCCGAACTTTGCACGCTTTTACTTGTTTCCTTTGGCATGCCTAATCTTTCCGGCGTTTTTATATCCTACACCATCACTGTGGTACAGGGTATTATAACTTTGTGCATTGTTTGCAACGCTAAGAAGGAGAAGAGCTAGACCCATTATTAAGTATACCGATCGGCTTAGAATCACTTCCTGATTCGATTTAGCTATGTACATTTGTCTGTCTGCATTTTGTATAAGTCACTTTTTTAGTGCAAAGACGAACGCTATTGATTTTGAACAAAATCGGATCAGATATATCTATCTTTCATCCAATGTAGCCGTTGAAGGCTGTAGTTGCCACAATGTTCGCCCGTAGAAACCACAATTTTTGTCTGATCCTTACAAAATTTAGCTTTATTTGATGTCCAAGTATGTGTGCAAAATTTCGTCAAAATTGGTTCAGATTTAGATATTGCAAATTGATTCCACTTAGGAACAGGGCAAACTTCTCACATATCAATGAGTGCAGTCCGATTCAAGTTTAAGCTCAATGATAAGGGCCTCTTTTATAGCCGAGTCCGAACGGAGTGCGGCTGTGCGAAGCCTCTTTGAACAGTTGGTTTTAAATGGCATAGTACCTCACAAATCGATAATCATGAGAAGCTAAGTGTTTTTAGTGAGCTCCGTGAAAAATTAATTAAATATTAAAATAAAGTAGTGTATAATAAAAGTAGTGTCCGATCTACGAAATTTTTGCGCTGCTGTCATCTGACTAATAAGCTAATTGCGTCTCGTACTTGGATACCACATTTATTTCGTGGTTTTTTGTTCCCGTCTCTCTGCGCTCTTGTTGTTGCTGTGTGTTGCCTCGTTTTCCCGGCATTTCATTTGATTTGTTTTGCCATTGTTCGCCTTTGAATCATGGTTCCGGCACCTGTTAAACATGCTATTCCTAAAAGCTGGAAGTGTCCTGTTAGTGGCAATATCATCACTCGTGGTGTTTACAGTATTGGGTGTTCTGGCTGCCCCAATTATTTCCACACTAAGTGCGTCAATATTTCTAGTAATGAAATAAAAACAAACAAGTCGTTGCAGTTCACCTGTAAGAAGTGCAGTGGTGATAAAGTCAATTCTGCGCGTTTCAGTTGTGTTGCTAATTCCACCGTTTTGAGGGGTGCATTACCCAATAGCAGTCAATTTGCTAATGATAGTGCCGGTGATGCCCGTTCCAGTGGTGTCGTTTTGGGGACAACATTGTTCAATAGCAGTCAATCTAATTCTGTTGACGCCGTGCATTCTCAGAGTGGTGCGCTTGGTCTCCTTACTGGTTTGCAGAGTATACGTGTTGGCCCGTCTGAGCAAGCAGCAGATGATCGTCTTAGTTTTATTCGTGGGCTTTTTTATGAGTTGGTTGAGTCCATGAAACAAAAATTTGATGATCAGATGCAGAAATGTTTGCAGGATTTTCAAACAATGGTGGATGGTGTTGTTGCTTCCTTTCGAAGTGAGTTTATTGCTTCAATTCAGAAAGTCAAATCGGATGTTTTTGTTTGTCAGCAAAATATTGTCAATGTTGATGCTAGGCTGTGTGAGAGGATACGGCAGTTGGAGCAGTTTAATTTGGTTCAGCAAAGACGTCCCAATCGCGCGCATATTCTTATAAGTGGCATGCCGAGATCAATTACAAATCTGCGTGAGCCAGTGATACAAGTTGCCCGCTTGTGCAGAGTGCAGGTTGCCCCCATTGATATTCCGTTCATACCAGGGATTTGATTATGGCGAACTATTCTAGGCTTAACTCGATAAGGGTAAACGATGTAACTGGTGGCGAGATTGATTCCCCTGTGTATTTAAATGATCATCTTACCGCACCTGCCTCTAACCTTGTTTTTAAAAGCTGCGGTCACAAAAGCGAATATTGAGATACGTCTTTATAAACGGAGAAATTCCCAAGGTGTGCCTTACGTTTCTGAATGATGACGTTAAAACAGTGAGTGCGACTGAATGTGATCAATTATTTGGAAGTGCTGAGTCAAGCAACGCTAATGGAAATGTGGCTAGCACCGTTGCCAATGGATCCCGTGCGTACTAGTCTTTTATTTTTATTTTTTTTTGTATTAGCAATTAATTTTTCATTGAGCCTTTATAGCGTTATTAGTTATGAATACTTGCAACTTAGGTAATATTACGTGCGACAATTCGTTTTTTCGCTCCTCTTTGTGTGCTTCTGATTTTCAATGAAGTAGTTTTAGTAGCTGTCTTGGGTCTATCCATAATGCGTTTCCTATAAAAAAAAGGGTGATAAGGACTAGGAGTGAGGATTGGTTTAGCAATCCCCTCATTTCATATCATCTATCGCTTTGAGATTTGGCTTTCAAATCTTTATTGGAGAATAGATCCAATGTTAAGTAGCGAATTTTTTTGTAGAGCCAGGAATAAAGCCAAATCTGTTATTAGAAAAGTTAGAAGGGAAGCGAATGTACTGCAGTTTGAGGGCATTAAAAGCACAAAGCAGTTATGGTCGTTGTTAAAATCCAATGGACTTGGCAGTTGCAAGTCGTATGATTGTAATTTGAATGTGGAGGATTTGAATACGACCTTTAATAGAAACCAATTGGACTCCCAAAGTAGTTCTCTCGGGGAGTATGACTATAGTGGTTTTGCTTTTCAACGTGTGAAGTTGTGGGAGTTGGATAAGGCATTTTCTGCCATTAAGTCCAATGCAGCAGGAATAGACGGTTTCTCATTAAAATTTCTTAAGAAAGTCTATCCTCTTGTGTCTTGTCATCTGTTACATCTCGTTAATTCTATTTTGTTATCTTCTTCTTTTCCGCCCGATTGGAAATTAGCCAAAATAGTGCCTGTTTGGAAAAAAAAACAGTCTTATCACGCTCTGAAGGAGTTCCGTCCGATTTCTATTTTACCTATTTGTTCTAAGATTGTCGAGCATGTTATTAATTGTTAAATGTCTGGCTATTTGGAAAGTAATCGTTTTATTTGTGATGCCCAGTGTAGATTTAGGCGAGGTAGGAGTACAGCTTCATTGTTATTGGATTCGACAGATT
The DNA here is from genome assembly GCF_963082655.1 of Stomoxys calcitrans. NCBI lineage: Eukaryota > Metazoa > Arthropoda > Insecta > Diptera > Muscidae > Stomoxys > Stomoxys calcitrans. The sequence goes on along the minus strand of NC_081552.1, from coordinate 14,046,278 downwards.
CTATCCGGTCAAACATGGATGGATCACGATTTTGCGTGCTATTGTCTTTAGATTTGGAAAAGTCATTTGACAAAGTGGATTATGGCCTTCTTCTTAGTAAATTAAAGTCCGTTTATAAGTTTTCGACCAGTGCATGTACATCTTACAGGTAATATCTTACAGGTAGGAGCCAGTTTGTTTGTGTTGATGGTAAATATAGTAGTGATCTTTCTGTAAGAAGCGGCGTTCCTCAGGCTTCAGTATTAGGTCCACTTCTTTTTGTGTTATTCGTCAATGATGTTTTTTCTCGTCTGGATTGTTGGTGCACTCCATTTGCATATGTTGATGACATCCAATTGCTTTTTAAGGGTGATAACCGATTTTTGAATGTTTCAGACGGAGATGGCGGAGAATAGGTTCAGTGTTAACACTTCTTAAACTAGCCCTTTTTATCTCCGGGCTGTCACAATCATGTTTGTGTTAGATATAATAATGTAGACTTTGAATTTGTGCAAAGCATTGTTTGTCTTGGTGTTCAGCTGGATGACAGGCTTCGGTTTGATCGGCACGTTAGTTCCGTGGTCTCTAAGATTAGCTTTTTTTAAGAAGCCTGTATACCACTAGTTTATATTTACCTCCCTTTTTGTGGGAGCGTTTGACGCATGCATTAGTTTTGGCGGCCATTTTATATTGTCTGGAGGTGTACCCCAGTCGCTTTAAACAATATGATTCGTTTTGTTTACGGTGTAGGTCGTCGTGTTCACATAACGCCCTATGTGTGTCGTTTTCTCAGTTGTGATTTCCCGTCGTATGTTAATTATCGTTTGCTTTTGTTTCTTTTTAAGTTATTGAAATGTCGGTCTCCCATTTTTCTTGTTAATGAATTAAATTTTTGTCATTCTGCCAGAACTAATCATTTGGTTCTTCCGAGGGTAGTAGTCCAACAAAGTGCACGAGAATTAAAAATAGTGCAGCTATTTTTAAAAATAGTGCAGCGTTGAAAATCCGAAGTAAGAATAGGACAAGGAGAAAAAAATTAACCATCAGCAAAAGAGTTATAAAAATCAAGAAGTTTCAAACGCAAAACGTTGTTGGAATGGGAAAAGATGCGTAATTCATGAGGCAGTCGGTTCCAGCATCTTGCTACTCTAACAGCATATGATCTCGCATATATGTTTCTTCTAATATTAGGAATAAATAATTGCGGGTTTCTAGTAGACCGAGAGAATACAAAAATCCTCCTTAGAGGAACAGGTCTAATATTAGCAAAAGCGTTATGAAAAAGTAGTAAATTCCTACACTCAACAAACCTTTTAAATGAGCAATTAGGAAAACGTTTTACGAAGCAAGATATACGATCTCGTCTTCGGACATTGTAGACATACCGCACAACGGAATTTACAATTCGCCTCAATTTTGTAAAGTTAGCCTGAATAGTACCTGAAAAAACCTCCAAACCGTAAAGTATCTGAGACATTAACAGAGAATAAGCCAGAAGCTTGGTCCGATCCTTACCAAAATTTAGCGAGAAGAGTTTTATTTGAAGTGCCAACGTGTGTGCAAAATTTCATCAAAATCGGTTCAGATTTAGATGTAGTACCTGTATATATCTTTCATCCGATACGGCTTTTTGAGACTGTAGAAGCCACAATTTTGGCCCGATTCTTACAAAAGTTACCGTGAGGTGTTTGTGAAGATGACTAGATTTTGACGTAGGTTCCATGTGTTAAAAGTAGTACGTAGACTAGATAGTGTAGGGTAATGATTTATTTGTTATTGTTGTAGCCACATTGCATGTAGAGATAGCGATCCTAGTCATACCTACAGATGAGTAAGCTCGTTCCGGTCCACAGGACCGATCGCTGGAGGAACGCGCCAAAAAAAAAACTCGCCTTGTCATATCGAGCATCATCAGCACTCAGTATTCCAGCAAAAGCCGGTGCCAACCTGCCTCTCACAGAGAGGCTTGTCCGCGACGGCAGTTGCAGCTACACCGTATAAGAAGCATCCCTCTCTCAGCTGAGCTTCTTCTAATAATAACATATGACCACAACACATATCGGAGCTCAAAGTTCCGCCTGTGTGGTATTTATGGTTATCCCGTGCTGGTTTAGGTATATTTTTATTTTTTCTAAACCGATAATAGGGTTTATTATAAGATTATAATTAAATTATGTTTTTATTAATTTTTTTTATGGAGTAGTTGTCATACTTGCCGAATATTGCGGTTGTTAGTTGGCCACTTGTGGCTTGTAATTGTATAATAAACAAATAAAATAATATACGTTTAATAAAAGGCCTTATACTGTTTTTGATATCGGACGAAGTGTACCGTTCAGGACAATATTGGTCTCCGAAAAATATTTGGGGGAATACGATATGATATAAATATTTAGAGACCCAAGGGGGCCAACTCAATCCAAAAACCACCATACAAGTTGGAACTCTGAACTTCGATTTGTGTGGTGTTCATGGTCATCACGAGAAGGGAATGACGTTTCCGTGGCGATAGTCCCTATGGACCGGAACAAGCTTGCTCCTATGGAGCTTGACAAGAATCACTACCTCTACATAAAAAACGTGGGTATAACAACGAAAGTACTCCCAAACGAACTTTTAGACCGATAGAGACATCGTGCGACTTTAGAATGGCGGTCTATGTTTTAAACAGAATCATACAGACTATTGTAGTACATTACGATACGTAAGTAACGACAAACCAGGCCTCTGGTGAAAATTGAACGCACGACCCCGCACTGGTAATCCCATCACGATACCGAATCGGCTATCGGTGCGCCCTTGAATACAAATCTGATATCAAATTTTACCCAAGTTTCAAGCTGGCCGTCCACGCTCCCAAATGATAGCATGGCAGAATGGTATGCGAATGTAATCTAAAATGATCACCAAGTCTCAGCTAGCCACGAATCAACAAAAATCCTTCATCCCCCTAAAAGGGCAATTTTGAAAATTATTCGGGACCCTGTGTGGTGAACCAAAAAATAACATGTAGGTCCGAGGACGGAGACAATATTCAAATGAAACGGGTTTGGAAAGTTTTAACGAATCCGATAGTAGTATTAGGAAACTTGTGTCTAGTGGCTGCCAAAAATTCTACAAACAGACATTCAAAAATTTAATTATTTCGAAAATTACACTTTTTTCCACTTTGTAAGGTCTACAATTTAGGCTTGGCAGCCCTTCTCAAAAAATACAAACAAAAGGAAGCAAATGAAAATATTTCGTAAAGAAATCACTTGTTTAGAAAATACCGAGCAAAACAGAAGGTAAACAAAATTTCTATAATAAAAGAAAATTAATGATAAAGATGCAAATAAAAGACACTGGAGGAAAAAAGAAAAATATGGCGACAACCCCACACATTGACAATAAGTAAAATTTTATTGCCAAGAAAAATCAAAAACTTAAAAATACTTTTGTCATGAGCCACAATCAAAGTTTAATAAATTTAAATATTATTACACTTTTAAACTCAAATAATGTGTGATATATACAAAACGATATTGAAATACTTAATGCTAACTTGGCATACACTTTTATCTAAAATTCTCACAATCTTACACATATTTTCCAAGTTGTTGTAGTTAAAAGCCATGTTGCCTTTGTTTCCTTGCTGCTCAACGCACTTTATCAATTTTTCAGCATATCACTACTAAAATATTCTACAATTTTTATTTGTTCTGCACAAACTGCAAAAAGCAAGTTTTTATAACGCCCTTTAAAAATTTTTAATGTTGTCTATTTTCTCATTTCTCCACTTGACACATTTTACCAGAGGGTTGCCGTACTGCTTGTTCATTTATAAAGTAGCGTTAACATAGTGCGCAAAAAAACAAAGGACGGAGAATCGGAAGCAGACATAAGCGCATGACATGATTACCAGGTAGTGTAATGAGACCACTTTAATTGTTTCGCCATGGTTGGGTGTGTGTATTATACTTAAGAACTATTACACACACAAACAACAAAAAATGGTGCGAACTATTAACATACACAAAATCACAGTTGCACTAATAACTGATTTAGACAGATAGTGCACTCTATATTTTCTTGTTGGTCAACTGCCACTACCTGTAAATGAATATATCTTGCATACGCATACGTATCAACAAGGCTAGAAGCGCCTTTTTAAACTCAACAAAATTTGGAGATGGATATTTCCTTAAATTGTTCTTTCGGTGGTTTCACAACATTTATTTTTTTTTTTGTTTCTTTGACCAAAATGTTGCCATTATAACATATAAAAACTAATATAGCACCAACCAATTTATCAGCTGCTTACGTGCATGTGTACTCACAACTGCATGTGTATCAACAAGGCTAGAAGCGCCTTTTTAAACTCAACGAAGTATGGAGATGCAGTGACATCTCACATAAAGGCTGGTACTACGTTTTTATCTTTGGAAAAAATTTCCCAACATTGTCTTTCGGTGGTTTGACAAGGTTATCACATTTGATTTTTTTGAGTTTCTTTGCCCAAAATGTTGCCATTTACATATAAAAATTAATATGGCACCAACAAATTTATCATGTTTCCACTAGAGCCCAAGTCCACTTGATTTGAGATAATCTCAAATCTCGCCCATGAACATTCCACTTCCACAAACTTCTCACATTTGTCGACATTGACGTTTTTATTGTGATTTGCATTTTTATTGATTTCAATTATTACAAAATTTTATTAAATTACTACTAAATTTTATAATTTCAATAAGATATTGTCAGATACCAGGATTCACTGAATATTAGTGAATCCTGGTCAGATACTAAGAAAGAGTACCGCCCCAAAATGCCAATAATAACCGGTATTCAATGCAAACGCCGTGTTGAATTTGAAAGGAGATTTGCTGCAATTCTCATCAAATAAGTAGATTTGCTCACATTGAAAATTTTCCTGCAAACCTAAAAGTCAATCCCACAAATCTACAATCTTGAGGAGTTGTTCTATTTAATCCGATATTCCACATATAAAGGTTGGTACTATTGGGTTGCCTAAAAAGTAATTGCGGATTTTTTAAAAGAAAGTAAATGCATTTTTAATAAAACTTAGAATGAACTTTAATCAAATATATAATAACCTTTTGTCATCTTCCTGGCAAATGTAGTATTCCACGCTCATAGAACTTCTGGCCTTTATCTGCAAAAAACTGAACCAAGTGCGATTTTATAGCCTCATCATTGCCGAAAGTTTTACCATTTAAGGAGTTCTGCAAAGATCGAAATAAATGGTAGTCTGATGGTGCAAGGTCAGGGCTATATGGTGGATGCATCAAAAGTTCCCAGCCAAGCTCACTCAGTTTTTGGCGAGTGACCAAAGATGTGTGCGGTCTAGCGTTGTCCTGGTGGAATATGACACCTTTACGATTGACCAATTCTGGTCGCTTCTCCTTGATGGCTGTATTCAATTTGTCCAATTGTTGACAGTAAACATCCGAATTAATCGTTTGGTTCCTTGGAAGCAGCTCAAAATATACCACACCCTTCCAATACCACCAAACAGACAGCATAACCTTCTTTTGGTAGATATCAACAACTAACGTTGTTGTAAACAATCCATTTTTCATCTCCAGTTATGATTCGTTTTAAAAACGGATCGAATTCATTGCGTTTAAGGTGCATATCACAAGCGTTGATTCGGTTTGTTAAATGAATTTCTTTCAATACATTTGGTACCCATATTAAAATTGACGCCAAACAAACAAATGTAAACAAAATTTCGCGCACTTTTTTCTAAAGCAAGCTAAATGTAACAGCTGATAACTAAAAGAAAAAAGAATGCAATTACAGGGTCACAAGCCGTTGAAAAAAATTGTCAACGCCGACTATATTGCTACTATATTACCGACAATTACTTTTTGGGCATCCCAATATATTCGATTTTAGCGGTGAAATTCCATATAAAAGATTAGCGGAAATATTTTGCTATAACTTTTTTTTCATCTTGGGAAAATTTACATTTCACGACGCCCATGAATAGCACAATCACAGTCGTTGCACAAGAAGTCGCTTTCTTATGTAAAATAAACGCGATCGCCAAACTTCTAATTGTAACTAAGTGTTTGTGATCTTGGTCACATGTACTTACTCGGCGTGGAATTCAATTTGTTATGTGTGGATGCATAAATAAGAAAGAATTTATATATGTTGTTGTTGTTATAGCGGTGTGTTGTACATTGAGGCGGCAGCCTTTGCCGATAACGGACTTCATCGGGTCAATCCATTTGTATATAAATATATATACCGCTAAAAAAATAGAAATAAAATAAAAAAATATTCACTACAAAAAAATTATATTTACAAATTAAAGCTGAGTTCGTTTCTTTTTAAATAGTTTTGTTTTCATTATTTATAAATTTCGAAGGGATGGAAATTGAAATTATAACAACATATATGAATTTGAGAACGGTCCACACACTAACATTTGCGCGTACACATCTACGTAAGCTGCTGATAAATTTATTGGTGCCATACATGGGGAAATGGTGCGATATTAATTTTTCTATGTAAGGGTTGGTATTCTTTCTGCTTTCGGAATTGCCGCTGACATTTTTAATTGTTTCGCGAGCGGAATTTGACGGCAATTAAAAGTTTTTGTTCCCATACCAAAACACGTTTCTTTATCTTCACTTATCGATTTCTCTATTTTATATATTTTTTCTCAAATATATAAAAAAACGAACCATTGAAACTACTAAAATAAAAAAAGTGTTGCCACTATAGTAGTTTTTTGTTGCCATTTTCCTCACTATAAACAGAATACTACTTTTCCGCCAACGTTTTTTTTATATGAAGATTGACAGCATTCCACTGGAATACAGAACAGAATACTCAGCTTAAATGGCAACGTTTTGGCCAAAGAACCCAAATAAATCAAACCACTGAAAAAACTATTTTGAGAAAATTTTACACCAAAAAAACGTTGTACCGGCCTTGAAGCAGCAAACATGGTTTAATTAAGAAGGTTGGCTCACTTGCCACCCTAACGCAGAGATTAGCATGTCCGTCTATGACGCTGAACGCTTGAGTTCGAATCCTGGCGAGACCATCAGAAAAAATTTTCAGCGGTGGTTTTTCCCCACCTAATGCTGGCAACATTGATATGTGAGAAGTTTGCCCCTGTTACTTAGTGGAATGGTCATGGGCAAAATTTGTATTTGTATTTTTGCTCACTTGCCCAGGATTCACTGAATAAGGTTAAGCCAAGCGATCAGCCGATATACTTTTTTTTTAATATTTGGCAGTACTTGGCATTGAGGATGTCAACTTGTTCTCTTTTTACATTCATTCTTTGTTTACGTTTTCTCCTATATGATGACATTTTCAATCGTCAGATTTGACATCCTTAATGATGTTTATGGGGCCTATCCACTTTGTGTTTTGCATGTGACCTAACCTTCTATTAGTGAATCCTGTCACTTGCCCAACAACAACGGAATCAACGATATAACCCTGTGGCGATGGTGGCGTACGTTGCCACTAGGCTGTTATAAATTAAAACAATTAAAATGTGAAAAAAGAAGCAAAATATGAAAAAAGTTAAAATTCAAACCAAGCATTTGACATTCTAGTGGGATTCGGAAACAACTCTGGAATTGGACAATTCCATCAACTGGTCAAGTGAGCAAACCATCGTTGAATTAAGAAGGTTGTCTCACTTGCCCAACAACAACGATAACCCCTGTGGCGATGGTGGCACAAATTCCCACTAGGCTTTCCAATATCTGGACACTTCCTAATTGACATTTTAGTTTTTATTTGGATGATCATGTGTAGCAGTCACAAGACCAAAATATTTATAATTATAAACGTGCATATTATAATTAAAATAATAAAAATGTGAAAAGGAAAAACATGTGAAAAAAAATTTTAAATCAAAACCAAGCACTTGACGTTTTAGTGGAATTTGGATACGACTCTGGAATTGGACAATTCCATCAGCTGGGCAAGTGATTCAGCATATGTTTTCCTTTATTAATTGACAGGTTTGACACAAGGGGTATATTATAATAAAAATGTGAAAAAAATTAAAAATGAAAGATTTGACGTTCAAATGGGATTTGGATAAAAATCTGGAATTGGACAATTTCATCAGCTGGGCAAGTGATTTACTGGCTGGTTCAATAACTTTTTTTAACTCAAGTGAGTCGAGTAACTCACTGCAACATACGTTTTTCCTTTATGAATTCAAAATCACTCACTTTCAGTGATAGGAAGTTTGTAAACCAGTCAGTTAACCTTCTTTAGTGAACCCTGGAGCTTACCTTTTTTAGTGAACCCTGTATGCAACCATGGCAGCTGCGATTCGATGAGTTGACAACTTTGACTTTGGCTTTTTCTTTCTGTTATAGCTTTTGACAAGAGCAGTCATGGCGTAAGTAATCGTGTTTTTCTATTGCTAAGTTTCTAAGAAAAATCTTAAAATATTGCAAACATCTTGAGATAAGCTCAAAATATTGTTTAGCATATCAAAAGGTCTTTTCAAATTTCACTTACATTTCTTAATATTTGTGTGTATTTGCAATTACAAACCAGCTTTATGGAGCTATCAATATCCACCTTAAGTTTGGAAGTGATTGCTAGAGTAAATTTAAGATTTTATCCCAAATTATTTACCCATGATTCAGGTTTATGATTTCAATAGATAGAATTTAACATTGTTGAAGACTCGTGCTATATGCTTTCTAAGATTAAGAAGTGGTGGGTAATTTATTAACCATGTGCTTGTGTCTTCTGTATATTACAGTTCAAAGGTTTCCCGTGATACGTTGTACGAGAGCGTCAATGGCGTTTTGGATTTCTCCAAGAAGAAGAAGCGTGGTTTCTTGGAGACTGTGGAATTACAAATCGGTTTGAAGAACTACGATCCCCAAAAGGATAAGCGTTTCTCCGGCACCGTCAAGTATGTTGAAGATGAATAAACACAAATACCTGCAAGACTTATCGTCTTGATATGTTTGCAGGCAGTCAAGTAAAGAGTGCAGTACAGCATGCATTCGCACTTGGCGGACCTGTACTCAGGGTCTTAAAATCAAACTGAGTAGGCTTGATTAGATTTTAGAAACTAAGAAAGCCGACCCGCTTTTTTTTAACTCATACTAAAGATTTTCATGCAAAACTACGCTGACCCGAGGGTGAAGTGTAAGTTACATTAAAACAAAACTGAAAGTTTGATTTTTAATCTGTAATAGATGGAGAATTTTTAAAAAATGATGTCAATATATATGCATGTATTACCTGAAAACCATAAGAGCCTTTTGGTTTTTATGTAGACAAATTTCTACTGATTTCTTTCAAGAAAATTGGTTGCAATGACTGCCGCTTTTACTCTATAGCTTTATTAATATATTTTACCATTCCCTTTTAGATTGAAGCACATCCCCCGCCCTAAAATGAAGGTCTGCGTTTTGGGTGATCAACAACATTGCGACGAAGCCAAGGCCAACAACGTCGAATGCATGGATGCCGAAGCTTTGAAGAAGTTGAACAAGAACAAGAAGTTGGTTAAGAAATTGGCCAAGTCCTATGATGCTTTCTTGGCTTCTGAATCCTTGATCAAACAAATTCCCCGTCTCTTGGGTCCCGGTTTAAATAAGGCCGGTAAATTCCCTGGTCTCTTGTCTCACCAAGAATCCATGATGGGCAAGATCGAAGAAGTCAAGTCTACCATCAAGTTCCAGATGAAGAAGGTATTGTGCTTGTCGGTTGCCGTCGGCCATGTTAACATGGAACCCGATGAGTTGGTACAAAACATCCATTTGTCCATTAACTTCTTGGTTTCCTTGTTGAAGAAGAACTGGCAAAACGTTCGCTCTTTGCACATTAAGTCGTCCATGGGACCACCACAACGTTTGTACTAAATCTTCGTTGTAGAATTTTTTATTGTGATTTTTTTTACATTGAAGACATCAAAAATGTAAAAATAAAGCAAGACTTTAATTTTAAATCAATGCGTTTCGTTGTAATTGAATGAGAGGAAGGGGAACACGTTTGACATTTATGAAATGGTAAATTAATCAAATAAGGTATTGAAATTTTCCATATTTATTAATATGTATTAATGTGCTATGTTCGGTCGGACCGACTAATAGGTCGATTAAGGATTGCAACTCAACTTCAATTGAGTTGCCAACGGGTAAATTTGTCATAGAAATTTCCATTTCTACATTGAATTGCATACTATTTTACAATTTACTTAGAGCTGAACTTTCAAGTCATTGATATTGAATGAAACTGACAGAAATTTCCAACTTTAAACTTTGTACTTTTTTTTTCATTTTTCTGTTGATTTAACCACCATTGTGTTTTCATTTCTTGCTTCTACTGCATGATTTTATCTTCTGGCAACGCATCTATATTTTATTTGCCATCCACAACCGACCCCTTAAATAACGAAAATTTAAGAAATTTATCCTGGCGTGACCTTGGTTTCGCCAAAAATAGTTTTCCCTATCACCAAATAAATATTTAGGTTACCACCAATTCACACGAAATAATTTTTTCGATGTCACAGGTCGACATATGTTTTGTTTGCAAATTCATACAATTTGCAGAAACATAGGATAAAAAGAAGAAAACCTTGGACTTGTAATTTGTTTTAAAAATGTTGACATTTTTAACCACAAGTGAAAAAAATTGACACACTGAAGTGATTTTCTAACCCAAAAACTAATGACACAAATAAAAAAACAACCCAAAAGTGGTTAATCAACAGTTGTTTGTGATTTTAAGGTGTATTTTCAGTGTAAGGAGGAATTCACATTGCTTTAACCATAAAATTTTAAGTGAAATGGTTTTAAAGATTTTTGGTGAAATCTATCATACGGCTCATCTCATTTCACATTAGCCTGCGAAACGAAACCTGATCGATTTTAATGAGGACAGTAAAATTGGTGTGCCGAAAAATAATATATTGGGTTGCCAAAAAGGTAATTTTCGGATTTTTCATATAGTCGGCGTTGACAAATTTTTTCACAGCTTGTGACTCTGTAATTGCATTCTTTCTTCTGTCAGTTATCAGCTGTTACTTTTAGCTTGCTTTAGAAAAAAAGTGTAAAAAAAGTATATTTGATTAAAGTTCATTCTAAGTTTTATTAAAAATGCATTTACTTTCTTTTAAAAAATCCGCAATTACTTTTTGGGCAACCCAATAGTAATTTGAACATGAGAGTTAATGCTTTGAATAAACATCAATCCAGGCAGTTAATACCCGGTATAACAACCCTTATTTTTAAGAACCGCTTCAATTTTCTTAGGCATGGATGAAATTAACTTACGGCTAGTCTCTACCGGGATATTATATCGTGCTTTTTGAATATTTTCCCACAATTGTCATTAGAGATAATGGACTTTTCAAGACCAGTTCTTCAGTTTCTACTGGCAACTCTCCCATGGTACTCAATGAGATGAACCGTTCATTTGTAGACAACCAAACGATGTGTCGGAATTTCTGCGTTTCGCTGCTAATGACGGCTTTTCTTTTAGCAGCATTACTCCCGATGAATTGTTTGATCCCTTTATGTCAGTTAAATCTAATATCAGGTGTGAAGGGTTCCCGATTAAGTTTTTTAAGATAATTTTCCCATTTATTACCGATTTTCTTCTTTTTTGGTTAATAACATAACCATGACCTACACATTTCCAAACAGCTGGAAGATTACTAGGATTAACCCCATAAGGAAAAGGAGCAGCACTGATAACATATAGGAATATAGACATATAGCGTTACTGCCGGTGCTTTCGAAGGTAGTGGAACATGTTTTGTTACTTACAGCTTGTTACTTACATTGACCGCAGTTCGCTTTTACATGATTGCCAATGCGGATTCAGGAAGGGTAGAGGGACGTCCATGTTGCTTTTAGGTCTTACCGACCAAATTGAAGGTAACCGTCGCTCTTCGAACGTTCTTCAATCGAAGATTGATTTGGCCTTGCCTTGCTTGGCTTCATGGATGTCTGAGAATCGTCTGTCTGTGAATGTGGCAAAGCCTTAGGCTCTTTTCTTCGAAACGAATGATACTCTGGACGTGAGGCTGGTATATAATGGGGATGAAATAGGATTTGTTCATATTATTCAATGCTTGTACATACTTTTGGATGATAAATCGTCATTCGATTTGCGCATTGATAATGTTGTCGCCAAGATAACTCTTGGCTTGCGCCAGCTTTATAGCACTGACTTGGTATTTCCTCGATATATTAAGCAACGACTGGTTCATGCTCTTATAATGCCACATATCCTGTACTTCCTTGAGCTATATTCTGGCACCACTGCAAGTAACATGTTGAAGGTTAAAATTGCTTTAAATAGAGGAGTACGCTACATTTTTTTCTGCAGGTTATTCGATCATATTTCCGCGTTTGTTAAAAGTTTTCTTGGTCGTTCCTTCAATGATTTTGTTAAATGTTGAAATCTGATTATGTTCTACCAAGTCTTTAAATCCGGTGATCCAATATTTCTGGTAAATATGTTCTCATTTTCTCACTCTACTCGAGTTAACCAAATACTCATACCAAGAGTTCTACCCCATATGGATGGGATGTTTTCTATAAGAAAAGCACGTCAATTTAATTTACTTCCTAACACCTTGCGTGTTTTCAATTATACCAATGATACATATCGAAAAAAAACTGCTTCGACACTTTGATGAGATACAAATTAATGATTTCTCCTTTATTTTTTTTTTCATGTTTTCCTTTCGTTTTGTCCTTTTGGTTCTGATTATCGTTATTTTCAGAAATTTACACAATCATTGTTGAGAATTAGTAGATTTTATAGAAATTTACACACTGCAAATTTTCTTATAATTTAGCTTAAGTTACCTACCTATATTATGTTTGGAAGTAGTACTTATTGTAATTTTATTGAATGGGCTCTTATAGGGCAATTTCAAAAATAAAAAAATAAAGTTACTATTCCAACGATTCGGCTATAAATTTATGTTTTCCTTCCTTTCTAAACTGCTGAACTAGGCGTCTTCTTCACTGCTATGATGTCCACGACCCATCTAACATTATTATAAATTAACAGCCTTATTCACAAAAAAAGTTTTTGTAGTTTTGAAGCGCTCCTTTGTTAATGAACACTTTAATAGACCTATTTTAAAATGTTGTATTCAAAAACGTTTAATAACAAGCCAATAGTTAAAATAGATTTATCAACAAATTTTCGTTTTGTTCTGGCAACATTTTCAGTTTCTATAACAATTTTCGTTTAGTGGCGATTTGAATACATCCGAAATCCGGATTAGAAAAAATGCGAGCAAGTATATTCTCATTTTCAATGCAATCAGGTATGAAATATACACCAAATCTAAATTTTTAGTGAAAAACACATAGCTAAACAAAAAAATTTGCAACTTCAAAAATAACATTTTGGTTTTTCTGCTCCATGAACCGTTTTTTATTCGGAAACCGAGTTTGTTTGCTTATTATATCACACTAATATCTGGCATTTCGTGAAATTATTTATTATACTGAGATTTACAATTTATTCAAAAATAGCCAAAAACAAAGAATCAAAATGTGCTTTATGGATGGAAAAATCCCCTTTTCTGATATTTCGCCTTTTTATTAGACCAAAACGTGTAATATCAAAATTTAATATTTTTTGACATATTGAAGTTCTGATACATACACTGTCAGAATTGATTGCATCGAACGATTAGAAATATGTTCTTAACAAAATAATTACATTAAATTTTTTGTGCACAAAATTGACAGGAATTTCCTTGGGATAGTCTGAAATCGAATTGTCATGCTCTGTGAGAAAGATTCATTGGTGTCTAGTTGACTTAATATAAATTTCATCTGTAATCTATTTTGCATTTTTTTTTATGTACACAAAAATTTACTTATTGAACTGTTAAAGAAGGGTTGAGCATACAATAACTTTTTTCAAATCAAAAAGACATATTTTGTCTATTTTCGGTTTTTAACTTTATTTTTTTTTTTTTGTGAATAAGGCTGTAAATTTACATTTATTGCCAATTAAGTTGATTTCGCCTAAATGCTTGCTTTTGTTTATAAATATTACAAGAAAAAATTGAGATTTCATGACTTTAATCAAATCGTACTTTTTTTCACTGACCACGTCAGAAAACTACAAAATTAAAAAATACTTCTCTACATTTTTTACTATAGTGAATACGCCTACAGTGAGATTGCCCTTTTTATATTTAGAACAGCATTGCAAGATATAAATATTTAATATGTGCTTGGTGACAGTTTTTTTTTTTTTAATTTCTAAATAGATAAAAAAAAGTCACCTATTTTTCTATCCACATGTTTATATTATACATTGTAGATTACAATTCCTTATACATACTTTATTTTTAGAAATTTCTGTGGTGGTGGCTTTCGTTTTGGCCACCAGTTTAGTTGTACCTTCCACATGAGAACTGAGAAAACAGCCCGTCGCAGTACGTAAGGCAGCATTCTAAAAGATCTCAATGTTCGGCTGGTGTGGACCCAACACCGGTATTTTTGGGAATTTGGTGGTCGGAATTCTTACGTCTTCGACTACATATTCATATCTTTATTCAACTCCGCTGTTGTTGTAGCCACATTTGAATGTAGAGGTAGCGATCCTCGTCAGGCTGTTATAGGTGAGAAAGCGCGTTCCGGTGAAAAACAGCAAACCCGCGTTTGTAAGTGAATTAGCAAAGTATTGACAGATCACGTTCATAAACATCTAAATATTTTTCTTCTTCCTAGGAGCGGGCCACAGCATTTTTGGACAATTTGCTACACATTGTCTTTGTCGCCTGCCACCATGCAATTAGCAATGCGATTTCGCTTCTCACTTGCATCTTCCTCCATTTCCTTGCAGTTGTCACTCTTCGACACTTCGTATTGGCAATGATATTTACTTATATCAATATTTCCATTCCAATCCTCTGAATATGCCTCTCCACACGTTTCTAAAATATTGTGCAGAATGCAGCAAGCCTTCACCAATAAAGCCTTTGATTCAGGTTCTATGAACTCCGAAGATGAAAGAATTTGCCATCGTCCAAATAGTCGTTGCAAAGCAAGTTCTCTGAAAATATTCAAATGACTCAGAGCTCGATTGAAATTATGTTCACACTCTTGCTGGGGGTTTTCAAATTTTTGCATAAGCCAACTGCACAAAGGATATGTGGTAGGAGCTGCTATAAAAATTGGTAGTTCCGTACCGCCAAAATGTGTAGCCTCTATATCGGAGATTTCATTTGGTGTGCTTAGTAACATATCTGGAAAGTGGTGGGATATCTTCACTCTACGAAATTGTAAGCGATCATCGATTAATGTCTGCACAATAACGCGATCCATGCCGTATGATTTACAACCTTCTTTTATGTACGTAAATGTGGGTAATTCAAATACACAAAGTACTCCCAAACAGCATGGTGGCAAATGGGATGCTCTAGAGAAGCCTTTACACACTTTTGTCACCTCATCTTGTGTTAGAGGCAAAGTCATATATTGCCTTTCGAAGTTTGAAATCAATACATCTAAAAATTTATACAAAATTGAACGCACATATGTTGGGGGTTTATTAATCATTAGACCCAGGGAGCGGAAATTTATTCCTGACGCCATGGTATTGATACACATAGCTACTAAAGCTTCCGCTGAAGTATCTTCACCTTCAAAAGCAGCTTTTATAGGTGGGCATATCATATTATAAGTGTTTTTCGTCATATGAAACGCTTCGTTCCATTGTTCCTCAGAATATTTCGCTATATCTTCAAAGAGACCATAGCTTTTCTCTGTACTGGTATTATTTCTAGATACTTTCTCTTCCCATTCTCTAAATTTTTCATCAGTTTTTTCTTTAAATATTTTCACAAGTACTGAAGGCTCGGTGCACAAAGGTATTATTTCCATAAATTGTATCTGAAGATCTTCTACCATTTGCATGAGCATATTCCTCAATACCAAGTGCCGTTTTCTTCGTCGCTGTAGTCCCCTTCTTCCTCTTGTTATCATAATGCGCTGATAATGTTTTACATGGATTTTGAGTAATGTTAAAGAACTTTGGAGCTTGATTCGGAATGTTTCTTCGCAATGTGAGGACAGCTTTTCCCATTTGGAAATTTGCTGTTGAACTTCACAAATTTTTTGGGCCATTTTATTTTCTATTCCTAAAATAAAGTGCAAATTGTAGCTTATTGTGGACAAATTCATTAGATTAGACTATACCATACCTTCTTCTGTCATATTTTTATTTATTTTTTTTTTTGGACTTTCAGAACGAATGGCGGAGACAAGTCTCACATATGCCAGGTTATATCCAGGAGCAGCCGTCCACACTGCCAAACTTAAACGATATCACAAAGTGATGTAGGTGCTAAATCCTCCAAAAAGCTCGTATTAATTCCAATTATATGTTCCTTTTTCGTCAAGAAGTGTTGAAAGTGGTTGAGTCTATCGTCAGGATTGTTGTACGTCGAGGGTGCTTATGTCCGCCGTTAAGATATACTGCAACTATATTCCGAATGGCAATTTGATACAACCAAAATATTTTTGCTTTGCTCAGCGATTAGAGTTACCCAACGATTTTTATTTATTAGTATAACTTTTTTATTTCATTGGGCACTTGGTACAATTAATTGTAATTGTACCAAGATTGGGCAGTTTTTATTTTTGCTGGGGTAACAGATTTATGGTTGCCATACGTAAGAAAAATGCATAGGTCAGGGTTCACTAAAGAAGGTTGGGCCCAAGACATATTAACCCAGGTAGAGGATAGCAAACATCTGAGTCAAGGCGGATTTAAAAATGTGGTTTCACGCGAACAGCTGTTAACAGCCGGCCAGGTTTGACAGTATTAAGATGACAGATTTTTGTTTGCATTCTCTTTTTTGTTGTCTTCTTTCTAGCATTTTCTCTGCTCGTGTACGCACACAAATTTCTTTGTGTGTGTTGGCAAAACGTCGATCAGCTTGTTGACAACATGGCGGATTGCACCATGAGTTGTGGTTGTTGTAAAAATGAGACAACCTTTCATTTTTTCGCCATGCGTCTGAGTATTTTTTTTTTTAATTTTTTGCACTATTCACTGATTTTGATAGATACTACACTCAAGTTTTTGTTTTTGGGCAACTGCTCCTAACTGTTAAATTTATCTTGGTTGGGCCCAAATTTAAACAAAATAAAGTCATCAGCCCAACAACAACAAAATCAACTATTATGCTCTGTGCGAATGGTGGCGCAAAATCCCACTAGGCGGTCAAATTCCTGGACACTTCCTAACTGACATTCTAGTTTTTATTTGCATTATCAAGTGTAGCAGCCACAAGATCGAAATATTTATGATTATAAACGTGCAAATTATAAATTAAAGCAATAAAAAAGGATAAATGAAACAATATGCTCAAGGCGGATTTAAAAAGGTGGTTTCACGCAAACAGCTGTTAACAGTCGGCCAGTTTTGGCGTTATTAATATAAAATGTTTGTTTGCATTCTCTTTGTTGTTATCTTCTTTCTCGCATATTTTCTGCTCATGTACGCATACGTATGAACACACGCACACAAATTTCTTTGTGTGTGTTGGCAACACGTCGATCAGCTTGATGACAAGATGGCGGATCGCACCATATGATTTTTGGTTGTCGTACAAATGAGACCACCTTTCATTGTTTCGCCATGCAATATGCTAAACAGTTTTAAAATCCAAATAAGCATTTGACGTTCTAGTGGGAAACCTGGTTAAGGTGGATTAAAACAGGTAGACTCAACTGAACAGCCGGCCATCTTTGACGGTATTAAGATGTCAGATTTTTATTTGCATTTTCTTTGTTGTTATCTTCTTTCTCGCATATTCTCTGCTCATGTACGCACACAAATTTTTTTGTGTGCGTTACGAGAAGCCTAGCTGTGAGCTACTATGCGGATAGTGGAATGCTCCATACGGAGTAGCTGCAACAACAGTCGCGGACACTCAACGGTATCGAGCGGAGAGTCTCAGTGAAAGGCCGGGCGACACCGACTCTTGTACAAATACTGAGTGCCTCGTTACTCGTTATGACAAGGTGAGTTATTGGCACCTTTGAATAACCAATGGCCACCCAGTTCCCGCGGCAATCGGTCCTTAGGACCGGAACGAGCATGCTCATCAACAGGAGGATGACGAGGATTGCCACCCCCGTATGCAAATGTGGTTACAACAACAACATGGCGGATTGCACCATATGATTTGTGGTTTTTGTATAAATGAGACCACCTTTAATTGTTTCGCCATGTTGGTTAAGATGCAATTAAACGATATGAAATGCTGTATAAGCGGTCACTTTCTGTATTTATAAGTCTTGTCTAATGTACGTCGAAAACGAATAGAGCGTGCTCTAATCGGCATGTATTCTCATATGTATCGTAACTTTTTACTATACATGTATCTGCATGCATGTCAGGATTCACTGAATAAAATACTTCGTAGATCAATAAAACGTAGATCTGTAAAATTTTTTTGATTTTTAAAATTTTTTTGGAAAAAATCGATATTTTTTGACATTATTCAGGGCTGTGTTTATTTAGCACAATTTAGGCATTTATTTGGCATCACATCTTTTGAATGCCTCGTTTTTGGGGCAAACGAGTCGGTTTTCCCTTAAAATTGTAAGGGAAAAACGAGTAATTTTCGGAGCATTATAAAGGGAAAACGAGTAATTTGCTCAAAATAGTCTGAACATAGTATAAAACCCCACTCACTTGCCCAACAACAACGAAATCAGCGATACAACCCTGTGGCGATGGTGGTGCAAATGCCAACTAGACTTTCAAATTTCTGGTCACTTCCTAATTGACATCCTAGTTTTTATCATGGCGAAGCAATTAATGGTGGTCCCATTTGTACAACAACCACAAGCTGATGCGAGAAAAAATATAGGAAGAAAGAGACTGCAACCAAAAATCTGTCATCTTAATATCGTCCATCCAGGGCGGCTGTTAACAGCTGTTCGTGTGAGACCACCTTTATAAGTCCACTTTGCTATCGCATTTAGAAAGAGTCGGAAAACACATCTCTAGTATTGACCATCTGTGATTGATGTCGCTTCATCTAAATCATCAACCTTTTTGCTTTGCTCCTTTCTTCTTACAGGTGATTTATGTTATTCCTCTTTAGTTTTTTTCTAAACAAATATGTTTACGAATAACTTTAAAACAAATTGCGAACGTCTGCGCAGAAAAGATTAAAAAAAAGAAAATTTTTCTGACATCTACTTCTTGGTCGAAGGAGCACACACAAAAAATAAATTTCCAGTAAAAAAGTGTGTGGAGCCATTGGAAACTTCGAAAAAATCCAAAGAAAACGACTTCGGATAAATGGCAACTGGTGGAGGAACCGTTAATATTGGAGGTGGTGCAGCTTTGGGAGCAACATCAGCAGCAGCAATCAATGCGAATCTTCAAGCCCTCCAGACTTTTCATCAACGTTGTGGTCGTCGTATAACACTTTCCAATGGCAATAGAACAGCTTCTAGATCTGTAAGAGATTTCAGTCACGCCCTGGTGTTTAGTTCGGAGCCATTGATAGATGATGTCTTGTTTGAAGTGGTCATAGAACGAAAGGTAGGTGGGGCAGCTTTTTGTGGACACAGAACAAAGGATTTAACGATTTGTTCTTTGTCTGTTTGTGTGTGTGTTGACATGCATTTTCCAGAACCATTCTTGGGGCGGTAGCATTGAAATTGGTGTCACCTCCGAGTCACCGGACAAGCTGGAGCTACCTTCATGTGCCACTGTTATGCGTAATGGCACCTGGGTAATGTCAGGAATAGATGTACGCAAGGATGGTTTATGCCTTACCGAATTTTATGGCGTTGATCTGGAGACTCTAAATGTGAATGACCGTGTAGGGGTCATGCGTACGTCCAAAAATGAATTGGAGTTTTATGTTAATGGTGAATCACAAGGTGTGGCGGCGGTTAATATGCCTAAGACTTTGTGGGCTTTGGTGGATTTGTATGGGCGCTGTGTTCAAGTGTCTTTATGTCCTACGGATGCAGTGGCCAGTAGTGGTGGCGGTGTTGGAGTTTGTAGTGTGGTGAGTGTTGCGAATCAAGACGAAATGTGAAATTCTTTATTGAACTGCTTGTGTTCCAGGACTTTCAGGAGGAAATGCCTCAACATTCCCAGCAAATCGTGCAAAACATTGATGTGGATGTTACCGTCACCAGCTCATATACTCCAAATGGGGGCGTACTTGCCGATGCCGCTTCATCATTGGCCAATTCTGCCATTTTGACGTCGGGCCTGTGTGGTCTTTCTTTGGGCAATACGGGCAACACGCCTACTTCTATTTCATCTGTGGGTGATTATTATGACATGAACGACAGATTGCGTTTTCATACCCGCTGTGGTTCGTTGGTAAAGCTATCACCCAATTGCCGTTCAGCCGAAAGAAGGCGCCCCTTGGATGAATTTAACAATGGTGTGGTTATGACCCATCGCCCTCTGAAAGACAATGAATTATTTGAAATACGCATTGATAAATTGGTGGACAAGTGGTCGGGTTCCATAGAGGTTGGGGTGACCACCCACAATCCCAATGTTTTACATTTTCCTGCCACAATGACAAACATGCGCTCGGGCACAATAATGATGTCGGGCTGTGGCATTTTGACCAATGGTAAGGGCACGCGACGCCAATATGGCGAATTCAATTTGGATGAGTTGAGAGAAGGTGATCGTGTGGGCATGATGCGCAAGGCTAATGGAAATCTCCACTACTATATTAATGGCCAAGATCAAGGAGTAGCTGCCACTCGAGTACCTTCTACTCTCTGGGGGGTTATTGATTTATATGGCATGACCATTAAGGTGACGATTGTGGATAGGGATGAACGAGAACAACAGAATTTGGTGACCCGGCGTAACAATCTAATATCGACAAATAGTACTTCCATAGGCGGTATGACAGCAAATGGAAGTGGCATTGCGAATTCGGCAGCGCCCACTCCAGTTCTTAGTTTGCTTAGTCCTGAAAGTGAGGTGGCGGCCATGGCGGATTCAGCACTTACAGCACCGGCGGCTAATCAGTCCAGAAATGATGATCGCTTGACTTTTCATCCCATGTGTGGATCACATGCAAATGTTACACATTCCGGCAGAACGGCATTGAGGCCAAAGTAAGTTATCGAGTGGAAATAGGACACAGGTTTGGGACTATCTTATGTTTTTTTTTGTTTTTCCTATAGTGCCTCCGATGACTTCAATAATGGTGTAGTACTAACACGACGTCCTTTGAGGCCCAATGAAATGTTTCAAGTTCGGTTGGAACGAGTTGTTACCAAATGGGCGGGTTCGGTTGAAATGGGAGTTACCACCCACAGTGCAGAGGAGCTTGATTTCCCTTTTACCATGACCAATGTTCGGTAAGTTGTTATTAGACGCTGGAAAAGGAAATGCTATTCTAATACTGTTTTAGCTCTGGAACTTGGATGATGACCGGCAATGGTGTGATGCATAATGGCATTACTGTAATCGAACAATATGGCCAGAATCTGGATCGCTTACAAGTGGGCGATCGTGTGGGTGTGGTTCGCAAAGATGACGGCACACTTCACTTCTTTGTTAATGGCGTAGATCAAGGCCCGGCTGCCTCAAATGTTCCTGAACGTGTTTATGGTGTCATAGATTTGTATGGACAAGCTGCCCAGGCTTCCATAGTGGACACATCTGAGTGCAATAGCCCAGATACAGGCAATTCCACAATATCGAATACCACTTTGTACAGTGAAACGCCTTTAAGATTCCATACCATACATGGCAAAAATGCTAGTATTTCGAATAGTGGTTTAACTGCATCGCGACCCAACTCTTTGGCGGAGTTTAATGATGCCATTGTTTTCAGCAATCGCCCTTTGAGACAAAGGGAACTTTTTGAAGTGTCTCTCGAGGAGGTGGTTAGGCATTGGTCGGGCAACATAGAGATAGGAGTTACTGGCTCCCGTCCCGAGGATATACAGTTGGCGGCCAATGCCACTGAAATGGATGCCATTGACACAATCATATTGTGTGGCCCCATGATTTTTCACAATCGTAAAAAGCTACGGTCCAATGTTTTGGTGGATCTCGACACCTTGGGCACAGGGGCTCGGGTGGGGGTAATGCGAAATGGCGACTTTATACATTTTTTCATAGATGGCGTAGATCAAGGACCGGCTTGTGAGTGCCGCTCACCTAATGTTTGGGGTGTCATTGATTTATATGGCCAATGTGCCCAGGTATCTTTGACACAAACCCAAACAGCGGATATGCGTGCTCCATACGCTACCAGTGAGAACTCGCAAAGTTGTCAGGCCACTTCGGTTATACAGCCCACCACTTTGGAGACAAAACATCGTTGGACCTGCATTTCGGGCAATGTTACTTTGACACAGAATTGGACAGTGGCTTCACGTCTAACGGGAGCATCGGCAGCATTGTCGCGTTGTGTGGTATTCTCCGAGCATCCTTTGAGTGTGGGCTCGCCCTTTGAGATAAAAATCGTTTCGCACAATCCTTTGTTTGCGGGTAAGTCTGGGGTGTTATATGCATAACCTTGGAGAAATTAAGGTTTTGTTTTCCTTTACAGGCTGTCTTAGCATTGGCATTACCGATCTTAATTTGTCCGATGACAATGTGCGTAAAAACATTCCATTGAGTATTAAACGCATACCAGCTAATGTTTGGTATGCCTCAGGCAACGAGGTTCGCTATAATTCCACGTTATTGCAAAGATCCATGACTTCATTAGAATGGCTGCGAGTGGGAGATCGCATAGCCTTAGAATTAACGCCCGCTCGAACATTACGCATTTTGCTTAATTCTGAAGACATGAATATACAATTCCAAAATGTGCCCAATGTAAGGAAACCTGCCTTAAGCAGAGGTGTAAGGCCCTTAATTGATTTGTCTTTGCAGGATGTTTATGTGGTTGTTGAGCTTCAAGGTTCTACCATGGCCGTACAGGTGATTTCCTCCCAAGGGCCTACCTCCCCACTCAGACCGTTCAGTTTGCGTCTACAGGATTCTTTGGAATTTGGCGTGGATCCCTTGAACAAACAGGATTCAATGTTGGAGTCCATTGATTCTGAAGCTTTGATTTATGAGTTCTCCGATATTTATGGGAAAAATATCAGGCTTTTCGATGAACATCGTTCGGCAATGCGTACCCAATCTTACAATCATGGCTTGATATTTGTAACCAAGCCTTTATGCAAAGGAGACAGTATTAGTGTAAGTTTTGTTGATGGTTATGATTTGGAGAACTAAAGTTGAGTTTTCACTTTTACAGATAAAAATCGATTCCATTAACACCAAATGGAAAGGCTCGATTGGCTTAGGTGTAGTGGGTCAATGTCCCCAAATCTCAAGTGGTTCTGCCTTACCACCGTCCATTATACAGTGTAAACGTCCTTGTTGGTTGGCCACACACGATTACATCAATATAAATGGCCAACAAATAGCGTCAAAGTATGGCGAAGCTTTGGAACATATACAACCGGGCACTGTTATAACCATGACACTAACTCATGCAGGAATGTTGAGTATGTAGCAAGATATGAAACACAAAAGTTAGGACCTTTAAAAATTTTCTCCTTTTTTTTTTTAGTCATAATGGTGGGTTCCATTAATCTGGAGGATCTAGCTTCTGGTCTTTCGAATCATGTCTATCCCGTCTTCGACCTCTATGGTAAATGTGAACGCATAACAATTATCACCGGCAGTGATATGGCTCGCAATGGCACTCCCATTGTGGAAGAATCAACCGCTTTGGAAATTGATTCCATAGATCAGGACTCTAGTATACCACAATGTGAGAAGGCCGATTTGGAAGTACACGAAAAAGAAACGGAACAATCCTCCAGTGTAAACACCAATCCTACCACTACCAGTGCAATGTAAGAAACATTTTGTGAGGGATTTTTCTTTACTTTTGCTTTTGTTCATTTATTACTTTTTTGTGTTATTTTAGGAATCGTTCTGTTTTGGAAAGCGTTTCGGAAAATCTTTTGCTCAATATGTCTATTAAAAATCGTACATTAGAACAGAATCGTGCTGATCCTAGTAGTTCGAGTTCATCATGGTAAGCATATGAGAGAAAACTACAATCATAAAAATTCTACGTCTGTGATGGGGTAAACATTTTTATACCCACCACCTTAGGATGGGGGGTATACTAATTTCGTCATTCTGTTTGTAACTACTCGAAATATTCGTCTGAGACCCCATAACGTATATATATTCTTGATCGTCGCGACATTTTATGTCGATCTAGCCATGTCCGTCCGTCTGTCTGTCGAAAGCACGCTAACTTCCGAAGGAGTACGGGACTCTTGTACAGCTGGAATTGTGAGAGGATAAACAAGGTGTTTGAATTTTTTCCAATTTCTTTGTAGATTTTCCTAGAGGAGTTGTTGATATGGTGTTTCCATAACAAGGGGCATTTTGACTCCGTGATGGCACCCAAAGT
Organism: Stomoxys calcitrans; assembly: GCF_963082655.1. Taxonomy (NCBI): domain Eukaryota; kingdom Metazoa; phylum Arthropoda; class Insecta; order Diptera; family Muscidae; genus Stomoxys; species Stomoxys calcitrans. The sequence goes on along the minus strand of NC_081552.1, from coordinate 14,021,839 downwards.
ATAAGCACGGTCATAGTTAAGTTAATGTTAAGAATAGAATTATAAGACTCATTTTTATTGTGCGATGTAGCCTTAACCGCGCTAAGGCTATCCGAGCATATCACAGCTTTTAGTTTGCTAAAAGATAGGTGTTCCCTAGCAGCATAAACAGCTGATAATTCAGCACAAAAGATTCCAACAAACGGTGGTAATAGACTTAGACTTAGTTTAATAGGTCGGTAAGGAAAACGGTTTCCGGTGAGAAATTTGTTAGTTTTTCCTGCAGCATTGAAAACAGCGCTAGTTGTTTGTCGCTTATCCCATTTAGCAAGACTTGTATCAACGCTTACAAGGTGACTTACAAGGTGGTAATAAACTAACTTTTTTGGTATACAGTTATTTAGAAACTATAGAAGACAAATTATTAATTTCCTGCAGCATTATTTTGAAAACAGCGCTAGTTGTTTGTCGCTTATCCCATTTAGCAAGACTTGTATCAACGCTTACAAGGTGGTAATAAACTAACTTTTTTGGTATACAGTTATTTAGAAACTATAGAAGACAAATTATATGGCCTGCAGCGCTTAATTTTCGGTCAGCTCTTGAATTAATAACATCCCAAAATAACTGGTGGAGACCATCATTCTCGTCTGTAATAGCTTTTGATGCCAGCGCTATAGATCCTTTGTTTAGATTATCTTTAAATTCTAAGAAGCTAGATTCAACCCTAAGAGCTGGAATCGGCGTCGACTTTAGTAGTCCTATAGCTGACCCTGTAGCCTATTTGTTTTCGAAGTCCATCCGTATATGGTAATACCATGTAGAATAGACACATCTACTAATGATCGACATACTTCTATGGCAGTATAAGCCTGAGTAGGTTGTTAATTTTGGTCAATTTGGCCGTAATAAGTTTGACGTGATCGTTATACAAAAAGTTTCTTGATAAAATTATTCAATACTGCAATTGTTCAGAGAAATTAAATTGGCATCGCAGGTTCTTCGCCTATACACATGCAATATTTCTGACTTATTTTCTGGTATTACAGCACAATGCCCAGTGTTGAAAAGTTGTATATTCGTTTGCACTTGCGTGGTGGATCCAGACGCATAGCAAATATGTGTCTGCATAAATGCCTATATAGTCAATACCACGTATATTCTATGTGAACTAAGCTAAAGTATTACTTGCGGTACTCCATTCTGAAGAGATGACAGTTCTGAAAGATGTCCATCAACTTTGACAAATAATATTACGACTAGAAAGGATTCAATATTTCACTTGGGTTTCTTGGGGCGACACCCCAGTCATACAGCTCTTTTAAAACAAAATATGATACGACTCTATCGAAAGTCTTTTCAATATCTTCAGACACCACTATGCTATGTCTTCTTGCTGAGAGATTTCGTCTGAGTATGTGCTCTATTTGGTGACCAATGCTATGTACTCCGTGTTTCGAAAATGAAATTTCTGCAAAACTTCCATAATCTTGAGGAAAGGATTTTCTTTAGTACTTTGGATAGCACTGGTAGAAGGAAAATCGGTCGGTAGCTGCCAAGTGAGTTGATGGGTTTTTCTGGCTTTGGGATTGGAGACAGCAAGGCAGTTTTCCAGTCATGGGGAAAAAATCCCTGTTTGAAGTATATTGGTATAAAGGGCTGCAAGGGGTCAGTGCAGAATCAGAGCTTATGGAACTCTATAATTCCGCAAAACTATTGGCTAACTCCGATGGATTTTCAATAACTCTACCATTCTCAACAATGACTGGAAATGAGTTTAGTTTTTTCGTTCTCAATTTATTGACTCTAGACCATAGCATTCGTGTATCCAGATTGAGTGAGTTTAAGAAATTATTTCACACGATTCTTTTTGATATTCTATTGTACATTCTCTTTTGACAGCCGCACAGGCTTTTCTATAGTTTATAGCGTTTTGCAAGGACATTCTTCTTTTAAAAATGTTCCAAGATTTCCGTTTCATTTTTATAAGTTTCCGTACAGCAGCGTTGTACCACACTGGTGAGGATCTTTCTATACCCTCCACCATAGGATGGGGGGTATACTAATTTCGTCATTCTGTTTGTAACTACTCGAAATATTCGTCTGAGACCCCATAAAGTATATACATTCTTGATCGTCGCGACATTTTATGTCGATCTAGCCATGTCCGTCCGTCCGTCCGTCTGTCTGTCTGTCGAAAGCACGCTAACTTCCGAAGGAGTAAAGCTAGCCGCTTGAGATTTTGCACAAATACTTCTTATTAGTGTAGGTCGGTTGGTATTGTAAATGGGCCATATTGGTCCATGTTTTGATATAGCTGCCATATAAACCGATCTTGGGTCTTGACTTCTTGAGCCTCTAGAGTGTGCAATTCTTGTCCGATTGGAATGAAATTTTGCACGACATGTTTTGTTATGATATCCAAAAACTGTGCCAAGTATGGTTCAAATCGGTTCATAACCTGATATAGCTGCCATATAAACCGATCTGGGGTCTTGACTTCTTGAGCCTCTAGAGTGCGCAATTCTTATCCGATTGGAATGAAATTTTGCACGACGTGTTTTGTTATGCTATCCAACAACTGTGCCAAGTATGGTTCAAATCGGTTCATAACCTGATATAGCTGCCATATAAACCGATCTGGGGTCTTGACTTCTTGAGCCTCTAGAGTGCGCAATTCTTATCCGATTGGAATGAAATTTTGCACGACGTGTTTTGTTATGCTATCCAACAACTGTGCCAAGTATGGTTCAAATCGGTTCATAACCTGATATAGCTGTCATATAAACCGATCTTGGGTCTTGACTTCTTAAGCCTCTAGAGGGCGCAATTCTTATCCGATTTGAATGAATTTTGTTATGATATCCAACAACTGTGCCAAGTATGGTTCAAATCGGTTCATAACCTGATATAGCTGTCATATAAACCGATCTTGACTTCTTGAGCCTGTAGAGGTCGCAATTATTATCCGATTTACCTGAAATTTTGTACGACGGATTCTCTCATGACCATCAACATACGTGTTTATTATGGTCTGAATCGGTCTATAGCCCGATACAGCTCCCATATAAATTGATCTCTATTTTACTTCTTGAGCCCCCAAAGGGCGCAATTCTTATTCGAATTGGCTGACATTTTACACAGGTATCCAATATATAATTTAATTGTGGTCCAAACCGGACAATATCTTGATATCGCTCTAATAGCAGAGCAAATCTTTTCTTATATCCTGTTTTGCCTAAAAAGAGATGCCGGGAAAAGAACTCGACAAATGCGATCCATGGTGGAGGATATATAAGATTCGGCCCGGCCGAACTCAGCACGCTTTTACTTGTTTAATAATAATGCAAAGAATTTTCAAAAACAATTCTTAACAATTGTTTTCATGACCTCGAGCCCAATAAACCAGAAAAGTATTAAATAAAAAGGTCAACTATCAGAACACATCAAAAATTTTTTTTTTTAAAAAATTTATTTAAAATTTAAATTTTTCAAGAACATTTCGTCATTAACTAAATTTTTTCCTTTTTTTATATCCCCAGCTGCCTGCGGGAATCACTTCAGTTGCAGCACACCACTAATCTAAATATACAACGAAGTCAGAGTACACAACGTTTTTACAATGCCCTAATCGCTTATGCTACCGCACCGCCAAATGAGGGCTATAGTGGGCCCTCCACTTCGGCTGCAGCTTGTGCCCCAACTGGTAGTGGTGGTGGTGGCGCTGGTAGTTTGGTAGCCTCACAAAACTATGATACCAATAAGGAAATGGATCAACCAGAAGAAGTCTTGGGAGCGGTGGGAGGATTTTCACCCAGAGATACGGCCGAAACGGAAGATCCAAATGTTCGTTGTGCTTCCAAAGAAAACCCTCATGAATTAAATGAAGAAGCCAATTTGGCTTTGCAACAGCAACAGAGGCAAGAAAACGAACAGGAAAATAATAATAATAGCTTGGTAAACAACAACGCCAGTAATCAGGTGGAAATGCCCACGGGTAATGCGCCACCTGAAATTGTCGAAAATCATGAAGGTGTAGTGGGCGATGAAGACTACGTGGTGGATGTGTTCAATGATCGTTTACTTTTGCTGCGCCAGCTGCATTTGCAAAGGCGGCAGGAGCAGCAGCGTATGCAGCAACATTTGCAGCTGGACAACAATTCCTCCTCATCTTCCACCCAATTTGATAGTATGCAGTCCATAGCCTCAATCGAACGCAAGGATTGTGAATATCTTAAGCTGGTGCAACAATTTCGAACTTCCCTTGTATTGCCGGATAGCTTTTTTCAAACTTCCATAGAGCCCATTTGTTTTTGTGTCCACTGTAATGCTCAGGCTTCAGAGAAACTTCATGGCTGGGTGTATTTCAAACTTAATCAGCAGACAGTAAATTCGAATTCCTCCACCCAACATGCTCTGGATGGGGATCTCAATGGCGATTGGCTACCTTTGTTCTATATGACACGCGTCGATAAAATTCGTGCTATATTAGATCATGGCCAACCCCTGCCCATTGATACAAATGGTGAAACTCATTCGCATAGTAGTAGCAATCAGAAAGATGAGCCTGGCACTCGTCTCGAGTTGCATTTCACACCCAACTCCACAGCCATTATACCCATTAACCAACAGCATAAATATCATCTGAATGGTCAATCGTACAAAATCAATACTGCCTTTGAGGTTTATGTGCGGCGTCAGAGTATCTGCGCTTCTTCGAAGTCCTCCGCAAACGAAGTAGTCAAGTTTCATGAGGAAAGGCGTTCCTCCACCTCCGATGTAGACATGGCTGCGGCAGGTGGTACCACATCATCTACCTCAGCTACTGCTGGAGCAAATCATGCGGCCAATGAGTTATATGCTGGTCCCTCAACGTCGCTCTCCTCGGCGCCCGTCATTAAAGATCAGACTTGGTTTACCAAAGAAGCCGGAGCTTGTGTTATAACCGCCTTGATATTGAAGCTGGACAAAGTTTCATCAGCAACAACTAATGACATGCATTAGCTTGCTTATATACTAATATGGTTATAATGATATTTGATATTATGTACTAATATACACATCCTTACATACTTATATTAGCTATAAATACCCATTTGTATAAGTACGGGATCTTTGTAATGCTTTTAAAGGGATGCTCTATTTAAATGTTTGTTTCCTTTTGATGATTATCTGCTATTTTCTTAATGACGTACTTCTTTTTGTATGCACAAAGCACTGATTAGTCTTTAGTTTCGAAACAAAATACTGTACTGGTTATTTTTTTAATTTCCATTTAAACAAGTTATGCTTATTTTCTAATTTTGGAAATTGCCGCAGGTATTCCATGAATGTGTAAATCAATCAAATGAAACTGTAAAAACAAAATTAAACCGTAACAATTGCAATAAAGTTCGAAAGAAATTTACATGTAATATTTAAAAGAAAAAACAATTTTGTATTGTGGAGAATTTGTGTTTGTGGCAGGGGAGCCAGCAGAAAGTCTTAGACTTTCAACGAATCCAAGTAAGACAGAACTGGTGGTACTGTTCACTCCTTCATACAAAGTAAGGAGAATAAAACAAGTAAAAGCGTGCTAAGTTCGGCCGGGCCGAATCTTATATACCCTCCACCATGGATCGCATTTGTCGAGTTCTTTTCCCGGCATCTCTTCTTAGGCAAAAAAAGGATATAAGAAAATATTTGCTCTGCTATTAGAGCGATATCAAGATCCGGCTTGGACCACAATTATATATATGTTGGAGACCAGTGTAAAATGTCAGCCAATTCGAATAAGAATTGCGCCCTTTGTGGGTTCAAGAAGTAAAATAGAGAGATCGATTTATATGGGAGCTGTATCGGGCTATAGACCGAATCAGACCATAATAAACACGTATGTTAATGGTCATGAGAGAATCCGTCGTACAAAATTTCAGGCAAATCGGATAATAATTGCGACCTCTAGAGGCTCAAGAAGTCAAGATCCAAGATCTGTTTATATGGCAGCTATATCAAGTTATGAACCGACTTGTACTTTATTTGACATAGTTGTTGAAAGTAACAATAAAAAACGTCTTGCGAAATTTCAGCCAAATCGTATAGGAATTGCGCCCTCTAGAAGCTCAAGAAGTCAAGTCCCCAGATCTGTTTATATGACAGCTATATCAGGTTTTGAACCGATTTGAACCATATTTGGCACAGTTGTTGGATATCATAGCAAAATACTACGTGCCAAAATTCATTCAAATTGAATAAGAATTGCGCCCTCTAGAGGCTCAAGAAGTCTAGACCCAAGATCGGTTTATATGACAGCTATATAAGGTTATGGACCGATTTGAACCATACTTGGCACAGTTGTTGGATATTGTAACTAAACACGTTGTGCAAAATGTCATTCCAATCGGATAAGAATTGCGCACATTAGAGGCTCAAAGAGTCAAGTCCCCAGATCTGTTTATATGACAGCTATATCAGGTTTTGAACCGATTTGAACCATATTTGGCACAGTTGTTGGATATCATAGCAAAATACTACGTGCCAAAATTCATTCAAATTGAATAAGAATTGCGCCCTCTAGAGGCTCAAGAAGTCAAGACCCAAGATCGGTTTATATGACAGCTATATAAGGTTATGGACCGATTTGAACCATACTTGGCACAGTTGTTGGATATTGTAACTAAACACGTTGTGCAAAATGTCATTCCAATCGGATAAGAATTGCGCACATTAGAGGCTCAAAGAGTCAAGTCCCCAGATCTGTTTATATGACAGCTATATCAGGTTTTGAACCGATTTGAACCATACTTGGCAAAGTTGTTGGATATCATAACAAAATACTACGTGCCAAAATTCATTCAAATTGGATAAGAATTGCGCCCTCTAGAGGCTCAAGAAGTCAAGACCCAAGATCGGTTTATATGACAGCTATATAAGGTTATGAACCGATTTGAACCATACTTGGCACAGTTGTTGGATGTCATAACAAAACACGTCGTGCAAAATTTCATTCCAATCGGATAAGAATTGCGCACTCTAGAAGCTCAAGAAGTCAAGACCCAAGATCGGTTTATATGGCAGCTATATCAAAACATGGACCGATATGGCCCATTTACAATACCAACCGACCTACACTAATAAGAAGTATTTGCGCAAAATTTCAAGCGGCTAGCTTTACTCCTTTGGAAGTTAGCGTGCTTTCGACAGACGGACGGACATGGCTAGATCGACATAAAATTTCACGACGATCAAGAATATATATACTTTATGGGGTCACAGACGAATATTTCGAGTAGTTCCATACAGAATGACGAAAATAGTATACCCCCCATCTTATGGTGGAGGGTATAATGAAGTGGATCCGTAAGCCACCATGTGCATTCTGCACCTGCAGGGGAATATGGCTCAAACAGTGGGTGTTTAGCCAAGTGGTGATTTACTGGCTGTACACAGCCATTATAAGACCAATAGTGACATACGTACAGGGTAGTGATATTGCACTCTGCTGTAGATAAGAAAGGCTTCGAGAATTCTCAAAAATCAAGTGACTCGTCAGCATCACTGGTCTTCTTAAAAAGCTGAAACTATAGTTAAATAAACAAGTAAAAAGGCATTAAGTTTGGCCGAGTCGAACTTTGGAAACCCACCACCTCGAATATATATATTAACCACCTTTCGTCATAATACAGTGAATAATGCATCACTTATGAACCGAAAGCAGCTTGATCTAAATAAAGTCCAAATTCCACCGAATTCATCGGTCAATAAAATTCACCTTAAATGGGCCTAAGAGCTTAAGTCTGGAGATCGGTATATGTATAAGCCAGCTATATATCCAAATATAGACCGATCATGACCATATTGAACACGAATGTCGAAGAGCCTAAGGGAAATCGAGTAATAATCGTGCTGCTATTGTTCCAAGAATTTAAATTGGGAGATCGGCATATATGGCAGCTATATCCAAATAGACCCCGATCTTGATCATATTCGGTTCGATTGTCGAAGGGTGCTAACAGAACTCATTGTGCTTAATTTCAGTGAAATCGATTTATAAATTCATCTTTATGGGCCTAAAATATTCAATCGGAAGATCGACATATATGGCAGCTACATCCAAATCTGATCCGATCTGTGCCATATTGAACAGGGATGTCGAGGAGCATAACACAACTCGAAGAAATCGGACAAAAAATACGACTGTTGTGGGCCCCTAAATTGAGAGATTGGTCTATATGGCAGTTATATCGAATGAAGGACGGATACTGACCATACTCGCTACGAATGTCGAGGGGCCTAACGGAACTAGTTGTGCCTTATTTCAGCGCAATCTTTCCACCTTTTATGGGCCTAAAACATTAAATCGGGAGATCGGTCTATGTGGCAACTATATCCAAATCTGAATCGATCCGTGTCGTATTGAACATGGATGTCGAGAAGCCTAACACAACTTGCTATACCAAATTTCTGTGAAATCGGACAATAAATGCGCCTATTATGGGCCCAAGATCTTACATCAAGAGATCGGTGCATATGGCAGCTATATCGAAATCTGGACCGATTTGAGCCAAATTAAACAAGGATGACGAGGGGCCTTGCATAACCCATTGTCCAAAATGTCAGCGAAATCGAACATTAAATGCTCCTTTTATGGGTCCAAGACCTTAAATCGAGAGATCGGTCTGTATGGCAGCTATATCCAAATCTAGACCAATCTAAATCACATAAAATAGGGATATCGAGGGGCCTAACACAAATCGAAATCGGACAATAAGCGCGCCTTTTATGAGCCTAAAACATTAAATCAAGAGATCAGTCTTTATGACAGCTATATCTAAAACTGGACCGATTTGGGCCGTATAGAACAAGAATATCGGAAGGCCTGACACAACTCACTGTCCCAAATTTCAGCGAAATCGGATAAAAAAAGTTGTTTTAATGGGCCCAAGACCTTTAATCGGCAGATCGGTTTATATGGGGGCTATGTCGAGATATAGTCCGATATAGCCCATCTTCAAACTGTCTAGGGACAAAAAAAATCTGTGCAAAGTTTCAGCTCAATTCTCTATTTTTTAAGACTATTTTTTAAAAAAAGTGGTTTTAATGGGCCCAAGACCTTTAATCGCCAGATCGGTTTATATGGGGGCTATGTCGAGATATAGTCCGATAGCCCGTCTTCGAACTGTCTAGGGACAAAAAAAAAAAATCTGTGCAAAGTTTCAGCTCAATTCTCTTTTTTTTAAGACTGTACCGTGATTTCAACAGACAGACGGATAGACGGACAGAATTGGCTAGATTGTTTTAGATTTTTACGACGATCAATAATAAATATATAAACTCTCTGGGTACATCCCGTAGTGCCTTCTCCGCACGATTCTGGTGCTACATAGAAAAGAACACCGGACCCTTTGGTTCTGTTCGGTTTGCCAGAACCGCCTGCATCATTGGTCGCTGTCCGGTGCATGGAGTGAGTGCATTTCCTATCTTGCTCTGACCTTACGTCACTACTGGATTAAAGTCGCACAGAATATGTTGCAAGGTGCTGTACGAACATAAACAGCAGTGGGTCACCAGCGTCGTTGTCGTCGACTTCTGCATATTCGTCTGGTTCTAGGAGACTTTAATGCGCATCGCGTTTCATGGCATTCTCCCCTAGGTAACCATCAGCGGAGCATAGCTTGGCAGAGCAGATTGAAGGCTCCACGTTTAGCACGGTGCATGAGGATACCCCACTAGGATTAAGAGGAGGTGCAGCAGCTTTCCAGATATTTCTATTGTATCCCCTGATCACCTGAGTGACGTATACTGGCAAGCCGTCATCTCTTTGGGTACAGACCACTTTCCTATAATTCTCACCATCGACCGACAACCCGACTTCATAACCCCTGAGCGCGGGACATTTATCTATCAGAAAAAGGCCGCTTCAGTGAACTACACCCCCTCAAATGTGCTAGTTGCTGAGAGGAAATTTCGAGGCATCATTGTAGTAGCAGCCGCTCACTTTATACCAGCCGGTCGAATACCCTAAGTGCGGCCCAATTTCTCGCCGCAGGCAGTGGTACTTTCAGACAAGAATGATGTTATTCATTGCACGGACCCCACTAACGCTACAATCAGCTAACTGAATCTGGATATAAACAGGGTAGTCAACGAACATAAGCATAATTTGTTGCTGGAACACTTGGAGCAATGTATGTTAGGTACCGGTTTAGGCAGGATGTGGTCTACTGTTAATTCACTTTTGAACCCAGCTAGACGGGATGACAAGACCTCAAGACGTTACTGTGACTGATCCGAAAAGATGCGCCAGGTTGTTCAACCGCCATTTAGTGGCGAGTCGTACAGACCGATTTCCCTTCTCTCACCAGTAGCCAAGATGCTTGAGGGACTACTCCTCCCGAGCCCCATTCGAGAATTTCCATTCGCCGAGCTTAGCATGGATTTCGAAGACGGCATTGCACAACTGCTTTGGATGCCATCACCGCACACATTTGCTGTGGCTTCAATCAGCCCAGGCCATGTGATATTCCGGTCCTATCGAAGGCATTCGACACTGTTGCCAAACTATGTGAGAACATCGCCAACACGTCCCTCCAGCCAGGCCTGAAACGCTGGTTCGAAAAATTATATGTGTGTACCTATCCTCCATTCTACCCCCTCCAGACGTCATAAAGAACGTATCATACGGTATGGCATCTGCGCCTCAACGAACTTGCCTCTTATTTCGTTGCATGAGATCTGAAAAAATAATCTTCCACCAAATCTTCAGCCACATTGTTTACTACATACACGCATGAGGTGCGTAGGGAGCTGAAAGTGATGGTCGACGGAGTGAAAATTCTGACCATCAAGTGACGCAAAGAAATTCGTGTCCCATTTGACAGTTATTACAAATTCATCTCACATGCCACAGAAATTTTTCACTTGCCAGTAGCACTTGGTGGGCTGACAAAGAAAGCTTGTTGACCACGTACAAAGCAATTGGCCGGTCCGTGGTTAGTTATGTAGCGCCAGTGTGGTCTCGTCAGCTCTGTGACACGCAGTAGAATAATAATTAGATCCGTCAGAATGCCGCTCTTCGAACTGCGACAGGCTATCTCCTCAGTTCTCACGTGGACCACCTCCATCGAAGACAAAGATCCTACCACTGCCGGGTGAATGTGGTCCTTGGAGAACGACCGCCTCCCATTGGATCTGAAGAAAGTGAACTCCCCCGGCAAACTAGAGTATTGTAGTTCTGGCTCAATTACAATCCGGCAAATGCAGACGCCTCAACTCCTACAGAGCAAGGGCTGATGCCAATGTGCAGGATATATGTCCCGATTGTGACCAGGGACCACACGACACATGTCACCTGTTTGATTGCCCAGCCAGACCCACTCGACTCAGACCTATATCCCACTGGATGCACCCCATCTGAATCACAGAGTTCCTGGATCTGGATACAACACACTGCTACAACAACATGGAATTCAATATTCTAATAGAAGCCAGGTATGACCACGGTTTCATTTTGGATACAATGACATTCGCTGAAGGTTGGAGAAGATACACTTGATACACTATTTCGTTACACCTGATCTCAACATATTGGTAAAACGGTCTGACATATTTCAGATAGAGATCTTTGAAAGGTGTCTGAACACATTTTATATCTAGATGAGTAAAACCCCGTTTACACTGCTCATTAAATACGGATTTAAGTCTCTCGTCAGCTGATTTAATACTGGGAAAACAGATGATCGAGCCATTAAATCCGGATTTAAAGAGCAGTGTAAACGGGGTTTAACATTTCATTTTGTTTAAATTGAATTATTTTGGGTTTTAATAACCAATAACCCAATGTTTTATTGATAAATCGAACTTTTGGTATATTCCAGATTTTCCCTTGATTGGTTGAATAAAATGTGGCCTTCAAATCATTGGAAGGTAGAGAAACTTTATTGTCATAGAAGGTGTTTCCCAAGCTGAAAGCAATGATATCTACACTAGAGCGTCCCATCCTATAAGGAGACGTTTTTGTTTCTGCAAATAGAGAACCGCATACCCTCCATACAATTTTTTTTCTTTTGATCCTAATAAGACAAATACTAAATATCAAAATTGGATTTTACAGATTAGAATTTGATTTGAGCACAAAGTAATCATTTGTATGACACTTATTGTTAACTAAACACAAGTTACACCTAAAATCACTACTTAGGCAGTTAATAGTGCACCGATCGACTCAGAATGACTTCTTAGTTTGATCTAGCCATGTCCGTCTAGACGCGAATCCGTCTGTCTGTCTGCAGTGTGCAATGAGTGCAGTCCGATTCAAGTTTAAGGGCCTCCGATTCAAGTTTAAGGGCCTGATAAGGGGCCTCCTTTTTATAGCCGAGTCCGAACGGAGTGCCGCAGTGCGACACCTATTATGAGAGAAGTTTTACATGGCATAGTGCCTCACAAATGTTGCCAGCATTAGGAGGGAAAAACCACCGATGAAAATTTTTTTTGATGGTCTCGCCAGAATTCGAACCCAGGCGTTCAGCGTCATAGGCGGACATGCTAACCTCTGCGCTACGGTGGCCTCCAATTTGTTATCCAATCAACACAAAATTTTGCACATATCACTTTTTTAAGTGTAGGTATAAACGCCTATAAATTTGGAGAAAATCGATTTAAATATAGATTCCATATATATATAAATTGCCTAATTTTTACTAAAATGGTCGTAGTTGCCCGATTCCCTCAAATTTAGTATGAAGTGTTTTATTATTCATTTGGAAAAATCGGTTTAGATTTAGATATAGCCATATAAAGATAGATATAGTCACATAAAGATAGTAGCCAAAGTTGAATTATTGGACTGTAGTTTCTATAGGTTGAAAACTATAATGGGAGCTATATCCAAAACTGAACCGATTTTGATAAAATTTAGCAAGATGTGTAATACAAAAGTTCATACCGAATTTCATGCAAATCCGTTGAAAATTGTCGTAACTACGCCCTCATTAGTGTAAATCAGGCTAATTATATATATGGGAGCTATATCGAAATCTGAACCGATTTTTACCAAACTTGATAGAGTCTGTAGTTAATCTAAAAGTGATGTAAGCAAATTTTCATGATAATTGGATAACAAATGCGATCTCCACCTTAGCTAAAAACCAGCAAAAGTGTGCTATGTTCTTGGGAACCCACCACCTCAAGAAGTCAATTCGGGAGATCAGTTTATATGGGAGCTATATCATGTTCTTAACCGGTTTGAACCGTACTCGGCACAATGTGCAAAATTTCAGCCAAATCGGACAAGAATTGCGGCTTCCAGGGGCTCAAGAAGTCAAATCGGGAGATCGGTTTATATGGAAGCTATATGAGGTTATAAACCGATTCGGACCGTACTTAGCTCAGTTGTTGTTATGTCATAACAGAACACTATAAGTTTCAGTTAAATCGGTTTCCAGGGGCACAAGAAATCAAATTGGGAGATCGGTTTATATGGGCGCTATATCTTAATCTGAACCGATATCGCCCAGTTGCAATCCCGAATGACCTACATACATCAATATTTAGTATTTGTGCAAAATTTCAAGCGGCTAGCTTTACGCGTTCGACGTCTATCGTGATTTCAACAGACGGACGGACGGATATGACTGGATCGAATCGTAATGTCGAGACGATCCAGAATATATGTACTTTATGGGGTCGCAGATCAATATTTCGAGGTGTTAAAAACGGAATGACTAGGTTACTACGCCCCCATCCTATGGTGGTGGGTATAAAAACAACCACTGACTATCAGCACAGAAAGCATATGCGGACAGACGAACATGGCTAAGCCGAATCAGCAGGAATTTCGGAGTCGAATTACGCCTTATTTTTTACAGCCACCGTAGTGGTGCAGTGTAGAGTTTGTTGTACTTAATTAATCAATTTCATGCAAGGACTTAAAATACTGAACTAGATTCCTTAGAAAGCACTACATCCATCATTGGTCATCGTGGGGGCTCGAGTTTTCGTTACCTATAAGCGATCACCAAAATATTTTGTATTTCGGTCAAAAAAAAAAAAAAAACTTTTTGGTCTTTTGGGACACTCTAACCTACACTAAGTATTTTTTTTTTTTCGTAGCCTTTAAGTAATACTTGATAAAGCTATGGCCTTTAAGCTTCAGCAAGACTCATTCTTCCCCCCTGCCCAAACACACTAGCAAATTATAATCGTAACAGGCCATTCATATTAATGGCTATTCTTAATATTTGTAATGTTCTTTCAATTCATGTACACACTTGTATGGCTGTGTTTGTTCACTTCATTTGTTGATGACTATAATATAGGTTATGTTAACACAACCTTTGGGGCCATTCCCTTCTAATATGCAGGGGTTGGGGGGTTTGTGTCAATAAATGCAGCAACAATTAGGGCCCTATAACGCCTAACATAAAGTCAAGCAAGACACTTGGGAGGCAATTGCTGTCAAATGTTTGAATACAGCGGGACATGTGATAAGTCATATGGGTATGTGATGGCAACAACAATGACATATTGTGAAGATGTAATGAATTTTGTTGCCGTTAATAAATAATTTCATGGTCATATTTTGAGTTGTGATTAGGTCTTAATAATGTACCTACATGCATACAATCTACGCACTTGGCTATGCGTGTAAGAATGCCTGTGTTAGAGATCTAGTGTTTGGGCTGCAAGGCTACATCTTTGATTTTGAGTAGATTCAACAGCAAGCATCATAGCAGCTGATTGGTTTTGGTAAGTCTGTCACTATAATCTAACAAAATCAATGTATTCTTTTTTCTTTAAGCAAAGCCAACGTAGACGTAATAACGCACAGTGGGATAGAACCGAAAAATTACTAGTAAAAAATATGTCATTTGAGAAAGAATGGTTAAAGCTGAGGTGTTATCGAGATAATGTGCAAATTTTCAAGGCCCTAGGTGGTCTGGGTGCCTCTTGGCAGGCCTCTAAAATTGGCTACAACGGTATTTGGAAAAATTTTGAGGCTGCCAAATATTCATTTGTGGTCAGATTTTCAAAATTCTTTTTTTTTTTGGTGTATAGTGCTACAAAAAAGATAGCTTGAAGAATACAATATCTTCACTGGTTTCGGTGATATTCGACTTTTTGTTTTTGGGGTTGAAATTTTGGCCCAGATTGGTTTTATATTTTGCAATTAACGAAAGCATTTGTGGTTCGATTTTCATTTTGATGCATGATTTGGATTGTTGACAACATTTAAAATGACTTTATTGCAGTATGCGTGAACATCCTATATTTCACATAAAAGTTATTAAGTTTGAAAAATTTAAAAAGTGAATTTTTTGCATTTTTTGGCCAAGAAAAGTATTTTTATTGTTTAGTCTTTATTGAAAAAAGTTGCTAAAATACCTTAACTTTTTCTTTGTTTGAACCATTAATGTCAACAAGCCCAAAGTCCCCATTCAAGCAAACAACATTTGTAGCCTCCACAGATATTTACTAAAAAATGAAGATTTTGAAATCATCTTTACCCGCAATGGGTATTTTGCGAATTTTGGCAAAAAAAATCGGTCAGAATTTATTTTTTCTGCAAAATTCAATGGAATTATAAAGATACTAGCGGCCCGCTTCGCTGCGCTTCCTTTTACACCATATAATCAATCAATACCTAAAAAATTTTCGCCTTTGTAACATAACCTACTCTCCAATAGCTCTGATTCTGTGTACGTTCGTTGAGTCTTCCCCTCTAACAGCTAAGCACAAACTTGGATATTCGCACTCTACTAAATAAATTTTTATCTATGCCAAAGATAGCCGCTTTAACTACATGAAACACCTATTGTTAAGGCCCGTCTTAGAGTGGGAAATTTAAAAAAACAATACAGCAAACAACCGCAACGAAATTCCTATACTTTTTTTTTCTTTATTTCAAGGACCGACAGGCCCTCTGTCTCTGTGTTGGCGTCTCCATTCAGTTAATCAATTTGCAAACAGAATACATGGTGTAAATAAGCACAATGTTAGTGCTGCCATCGGTAAGGGAAAGGTTTAAACTTTAATACCCAAAATGTTAATAAAATAACTCAAAAGTTCTCCGTTGCATGTCGCTCCGAATCCTTGTGCAATCACATATAAACGACTGAGAATTTGCCATTTCTCCCATCTGTTAGAGCTTTTTTGAACTTATTATTATGAGTCTATAGATTTCCTTTGTCTATGCTGCTACTCGCTTGGAGCGGCTTAGAGCCTATAACATTGATCATCATGTGGTAGTTGTCTATAACTGACTATATGGCTACCTGTTGAATAGTCATAATTTACTATTTATTAAATCAAACCGAATTGCCATAATAAACGATTCTCAGTGGTAAAAAAATAATTTGCCGGTCTTTATATCTGGTTCGGTGGCGAATGTTCTTAGTAAATAAACCATGTAAAACATTTGAACATGAAAGTGTTGCCTAGCAGCACGTTGTTTGGAGTTGTCTACGAAAAGAAGGCTCCTTGTCGATGAGCTTAAAATGGGGGTCACCATGACGTTAAGGTTTGCAACTGCTCCCATCACACTGAACGTCATAACTTTTGGGGGTATGGCGGCAGTGTCCTGTTAGGTCATCATAATTGATCAACTGTTTTGGGTTGGGGTGGTCCGCTAGATATATGAGAAGAATAAAGATATCATATTTGCATTCCACAACCTTATACTTTAAATTTAACCCCTTATTGTCATAATTGGTGTATACAGCCGTTTGGTGGGGGCCGCCTCACTCCATCTGCAACTTGAGCACAAATTTGAATGACACACTCCACTTAAAAATATCTATGACATGATCCCCTCATTGTTTTAATGGGTCAAATAAACTATTGGAGGCGACTTTAGTAGGTAAAGAACCACCTAGATTCTTGGACATAAAGTTTAATGTTATATTCGTAATATGCTACCAAATACCTTTAATTTGAGGCTCATCTAGCTATGATCGAATTATATTCCCATTTGGGGGTGGAGCGACCCCCAATTATTTGGACCTCACTTTTTATGTCATATTCGTAGTCTAGTCCCGAATATCTTTAATTTGAGTCCCATATTGATATTTACGTTCAATATGTTTGTTTGGGGGAGTTTTTGGGGTTGGACGACCCCATATTGTCCCTATCGGTCCACTTTTGATTTTAAGTGGTATTTTTTGGGGTAACGGGGGAGGGTTCGCCCCCTTCCAATAGCAGCAAACTAAAAAGCCTTTTCCTTCTTCCTGACCATATTCGTAATCTACTCCCGAATACCTTTCATTCGTGCCCCATATTGTCATGTTTGTCCAATAAACCTATTTTAGGGGATTTTGGGGTCGGGGCGGCCCCCAGTTACTTGGATCCAACTCCCGAGTACCTTTCATTCGTGCCCCATATTGTCATTATTGTCCAATAAACTTATTTTAGGTGGTTTTGGAGTCGGGGCGGCCCCCCAGTTACTTGAATCCAATTTTCAATATGAAATGATGAAAAATCGGTTCACTTTTATTTTGGGGTCGTACTTTTAGTAAGATGGAGGGTCTGCCTTCCTTCCGATATCAATAAATTATATAGCCTTTTGCTCCTTCCGGACCACTCCCAACAATCTGTGAAAATTTCAAAGAAATTTTTTGAGTCTATACGGAATAAATAAATTTACAAACCCACAAACAAACATAGAAACAAACACAAAATCATTTTTATATATGTATATAGAAGAAGATAGAAGATATCTATTCGTTTTTTTTTCTTAAATTTTTTTCAATCTGTATCAGCAAATTTAAGTTTTTCTCTTACTTCAAGGCGTATTACCAGCTGGGTTGATGCGGCCACCTGATGAATACGCCTTGCCATATTTTTTGTTCTTACACATAATTCATTTGAAACATTCATGGCCCTGGCTTTTATAAACAAGTAAAAGCGTGCTAAGTTCGGCCAGGCCGAATCTTACATTCCCTCCACCATGGGTCGCATTTGCCGAGATCTTCTCCCGGCATCTCTTCTTAGGCAAGAAAGGATATAAGAAAAGATTTGCTCTGCTATTATTATATTATTACATGTTGGAGACCTGTGTAAAATGTCAGCCAATTCGAATAAGAATTGCGCCCTTTGGGGGCTCAAGAAGTAAAATAGAGAGATCGATTTATATGGGAGCTGTATCGGGCTATAGACCGATTCAGATCATAATAAATACGTATGTTGATGGTCATGAGAGGATCCGTAGTACATAATTTCAGGCAAATCGGATAATAATTGCGACCTCTAGAGGCTCAAGAAGTCAAGATCCCAGATCGGTTTATATGTCAGCTATATCAGGTTATGGACCGATTTGAACCATACTTGGCACAGTTGTTGGATATCATAAAAAAACACGTCGTGCAAAATTTCATTCCAATCGGATAGGAATTGCGCACTCTATAGGCTCAAGAAGTCAAGACCCAAGATAGGTTTATATGGCAGCTATATCAGGTTATAGACCGATTTGAACCATACTTGGCACATTTATTGGATATTATGACAAAATACGTCGTGTAAAATTTCATTCCAATCGGATAAGAATTGCGCACTCTAGAGGCCTAAGAAGTCAAGACCCAAGATCTATTGATATGGCAGCTATATCAGGTTATGAACCGATTTGAACCGTACTTGCCGCAGTTGTTGGATATGATAACAAAACACGTCGTGCAAAATTTCATTCCAATCGTATAAGAATTGCGCACTCTAGAGGCTCAAGAAGTCAAGACCCAAGATCGGTTTATATGGCAGCTATATCAAAACATGGACCGATATGGCCCATTTACAATACTAACCGACCTACACTAATAAGAATTATTTGTGCAAAATTTCAAGCGGCTAGCTTTTCTCCTTCGGAAGTTAGCGTGCTTCGACAGACAGACGGACGGACGGACAGACGGACGGACAGACGGACGGACATGGCTAGATCGACATAAAATGTAGCGACGATCAAGAATAAAAAAGATCAAGAATAAAAAATAGGGGAAAAACTTTATTTTTCTGAAAACGAAAATTCAAATGGAAAACATTTTAAGAAAAAAACGAATAGCAAATGAAAATTTGCGCATGAACTTAAGGAACAGGGGTTCAAGTTTTAAGCTCAATGATAAGGGACCTCCTTTTCATAACTGAACTGCGTGACACCTCTTAGGGAAGAAATTTTTACATGACATACTACCTAAGAAATGTCGCCAGCATAAGAAGGGGATAACCACCGCTGACAACTTTTCCTGATGCTCTTGCTGGGATTGGTTGCCACGCGTTTAGCGTCTAAGCCGAACATGCCAACATCTGAGCTACGTTGGCCTCCATACATACGCCAGTTAGTAGGGTTTTTAAAATGATCAGGCTGGTTCATCTTCCTTTTCCTTTTCCTGTGGAACCACAATGGTTGACACTAAGACCTATCTATAATGTAGTTACAACAGACGGACCAACATTTTATCTTCCCTCCCTAAAAAGTCAAAACAACGGTGTTGGTTTCAAAATGGTGGATTCGGCCAGGTCGAACTTAGAACGCTTTTACTTGATTCTTCTAACATAATTAAGCTGCAGTCATTTTCAGCAAACAATAGACTTTTCAGCAGTAAGCCTGCTGCTCTGAAATTGCTGTAATAGCAGAACTACTGCTACAATAGCAACAAATTAACTACTAATATTCAGCAGTCAGTGTTTGCTAGTTTCAGCCAACTTTTTTCTATGAGTGTATTGGTGCAGCTTTTATAAGAAAAATATTTTTTTATTTTAACCCATTTAAAAAAACAAGTAAAAAGGCATTAAGCTCGACCGGGCCGAAATTTGGATACCCACCACCTCGGGTATATATGTAAACCACCTTTCGTCAAAATCCGGTTAAAAATGCATACCTTATGCCCCATAGCAACTGTATCGAATTGTGTTCTAATTAGAACGAAATACTAATAAGTACAAGTCATTGTTCAATTGTGTATAACAAAATATTGATCTTTTTAGTAGCTATATCTAAAAACAAACCGATCTGCACCATATACGACATGGATGTCGAAAAGCCTTACATAAGTCACTGTGTCAAATTTCAGTGAAATCGGATTATAAATGCGCCTTTGATGTTGCCAAGACTTTAAATCGACATATCGGTCTATATGGCAGCTATATCCAAATCTGGACCGTTTTGGGTCAAGATGCTGAAAAATGTCGAACAGCCTAACACAACTCATTATTCCAAATTTTGGCGACATCCGACAATAAATGCGCCTTTTATTGGGCCAAAACCTTAAATCTAGAGATCGGTCTTTATGGCAGCTATATCCAAATCTGGACCGATCTGTGCCAATTTGCAGAAGTATGTCGAGGGGCTTAACTTAACTCACTGTCCCAAATTTCGGCCATATCGGACAATAAATGCGCCTTTTATGGGCCCAAAGCCTTACATCGAGAGATCGGTCTATATGGCAGCTATATTTAAATCTGGGCCAATCTGGGCCAATCTGACCCAAATTAAATAAGGATGTCGAGTGGCCTAACACAACTCTCTGCCCCAAATTTCAGCAATATCGGACTATAAATGTGGCTTTTTATGGGCCTAAGACCCAAATCGGCGGATCGGTCTATATGAGGGCTATATGAAGATATAGTCCGATATGGTTCATCTTCGAACTTAACCTGCTTATGGACAAAAAAAGAAGCTGTGCAAAATTTCATCTCAATATCTCTATTTTTAAAGACTGACAGACGGACGGATATGGCTAGATCGTCTTAGATTTTTACGCTGATATTTCGATGTGTTCCAAATGGAATGACAAAATTAATATACCCCTAACCTTCGGTGGTGGGTATAATAATTATAACTCATTTTAACTACGCCCAAAATTGATCACAAAATATTACCACGACTGACGTGTGCAATTAAGTTATAAAATATTTCCAAATAAAGAGAAATCCCATTAACAAAATCATTTATAACAGAAATGAATATGGTAACCCGTTTGGGGCAAACGCAAAGGCAATACATTCAAGGGTGTCAACATTTTATTAGATATGTGGCAAAGGGCTTTAATAGCCTAGGAGGTTTTACCCTACACTTTAAATTAAAATACAAGTTTAATTACAACCAGTTAAGAAAGACAAAAGTCGGGCGGAGCCGACTATATAATACCCTACACCTCCCCAAGTCTGTTCTGTATAGACTCAAAAACGGCTGAACCGAATTTTTTTGAAATGTTCGCAGATGGATAATGATCCCGTGGTGAAAATAGTGTACTACATTTTTTTAATTTCTGAAGGAGAGGGGCGGATCCACCCCCTTACCCTAATTTTTCGAAGCGCCAGATCTCCGAGTTGGGTGGTGCGATTTAGGCCAAATTTTGTATGATCTCTTATAGAAACCTAAAAACAAAAATTTGGTATCCAAATTCCGGATGGTGCACCTAGGGGGGACGCCCCACCCCAAAACCTACCAAATATATATATAGACCAATCACAACAATATGGGACTCAAATGAAAGGAATTTAAGATTAGAAAGCATATCTGATATCCAATTTTCGGTCCAAGTGTTTGGGGGAGCACCCCAACCCCCAAAACACCCCTTAATCGGACATACTTACCGACCATGAAAGGTTATTGTGAGTAGAATACGAATTTAACATCCAAATGTGGGACCAAGTTTCTGGGGTCCACCTCTTCCCCAAAACAACCCCCAAGCTCGACTTATTTAATGACCATGGCAATATGGGGCTCAAATAAAAGGTATTTGAGTGTAGAATACGAATGCGATATCCAAATGTGCGATATCCCATACGACCATAGCAATATGGGACTCAAATGAAAGGTCTTTGGGAGTAAAGCACGAATCTGATATCAATATTCCGGAAAAAGTGTCTATAGCGCCACCCCATCCCCATAACACCACCCATATAGGATGTATTTGCTGACCATTGCAATATACGGATCAAATGAGAGGTATTTGAGAGTAGAACACGAACATGACATATATTTTCAGGGCCAAGTAACTGAGTAGCCGCCCATCTCCCAAAACACCCCCCAAACCGGACAGGTTTGCCGACTATAGAAATATGGCGCTTAAACGAAAGGTATTTGAGAGTATACCACGAATCTGATATCAACATTCCGGACGTCTCACCCCCATAAAAATCCCCAAATAGGACATATTTGCTCACCATAACTATTTGGGACTTAAAGAGAGTGGAGCTCGATGTTGATAGTTTTTAGGGCCCATACCCCAGACGTGACATATTTGCTGATTTTTGCCATAGGGGTTTAAATGAAAGGTATTTCAGTTTAGAAAACTAATTCGATATAAAATTTTGAGGCCAACTGCAGCATGGGATTTAAATAAATGACATTTGAATTTATATTGACGTATTAATTAACCCAACAGTGGTGAAAGTTCTGAATCCGGTCTATAGTCCGGTTTCTGCAGATAAATCTCCACCATTGTAAGGCCGCTTCGGCGGCACTAAAGGTCCACCTGATGGCAGGGGGATTTGACGTGGTTCTTATCCAGGAACCATGGGTATGTGGAGGACTAAGAATTCCGGGATTTAAACTACTCAAGCGTACGGGGAATGTAATGCAAAGAGAAGTCTACATTTTTTATACCCACCACCATAGGATGGGGGTATTAAGTATATATATTCTGGATCCTCTCGATATTCTGATTCGATCTAGCCATGTCCGTCTGTCGAAATGACGATAGCGGTCGTAAAAGCGTAAAGCTACCCACTTCATATATAGATGTAGAACTTTGGGGATATTTCAACAACTGGTATCGCAATGGGCCATATCGGTTCAGATTTGGATATAGCTCCCGTATAAACCGATCTCCCGATTTGACTTCTTGTGCCCCTGTAAGCTCAAATTTTTGTCCGATTTGGCTGAAATTTTGCATATAGTGTTCTCTTATAACTTCTAAGAACTGCGTAATGTATGGTCCAAATCGGTCTATAACCTGGTATAGCTCCCCTATAAACCGATCTCACGATTTGATTTCTTAAGCACCTGGAAGCATAAATTTTCAACCGATTTGGCTTAAATTTTGTACATGATGTTCCCTTATGACCTTCAACGACTGTGTTAAGTGCGGTTCTAATCGGTCTATAATCTGGTTTAGCTCCCATATAAACCGATCTCCCGATTTGACCTTTTAAGCCCCTGGAAGCCTCAATTTTCATCCGATTTGGCTTAAATTTTGTACATAGTGTTCTCTTATGACTTCTAATAACTGTGCCAAGTAATATCCAATAAGTCTATAACCTGGTATAGCTTCCTATAAATTGATCTCCCTATTTGACTTGTTGAGCTCCTGGAAGCCAAAATTTTTGTCTAAACTGGCTGAAATTTCGCATGCGGTGTTCTCTTTTAACTTCCAACAACTGTACCAAGTACGGTCACCATCGGTCTATATTCTGATGTAGCTCCCATGAAAACCGGTCTCTCGGCTATCCTTGTTCGGTTCCTAGAAACTTTTATTTTGCTGGTTTAACAGAAGTTTCGTATGTAGAATAAAATTATGACCTTCAACTAAATTTAGTTTGTAAAAATTTTTAGCAGAATCCATGGTGGTGGGTTCCCAAGATTCAGCCCGGCTGAACTTACCACACTTTTTCTTGTTTCTTCTTTCATCGCTAAGCACTGAAGATTCGGTATTAGCCAGCCTTGAAATAAATAAGTTTCATTAATGACTGGCTTCCCTATACATGGCACACTATTCATATATGCCGCCT
The DNA here is from genome assembly GCF_963082655.1 of Stomoxys calcitrans. NCBI lineage: Eukaryota > Metazoa > Arthropoda > Insecta > Diptera > Muscidae > Stomoxys > Stomoxys calcitrans. Next base: position 13,998,166 of record NC_081552.1, on the reverse strand, counting down.
TCAAACCTTGAGTTTCTGGTTGAAGCCGCTGCTGCAATGAAGAAGAGCCTCATTGCAGGAAGTGATGCTTGTGCACATCACCAGATATGGGTGATGTGCGTTAATCCCATGGCAACCAGTTGTACGCAACCGATTGACCCGATGGAACTCTTCATCGGCAAGGGCTGCCGTCTCAGTGTACGTGTTCGTCTTTTTTCGTCATGGGAGAGGCACATCTCGGAGTGCTTTCTCCACACGCTTCTGGTCCGTGCCGGGATTGAAAAGAACCCCGGACCCAGGTTCTGTTCGGTTTGCTAGAACCACCTCCATCATCGGTCGGTGTCGGTGAGTTGTAAACCGGTGCATGGAGTGGCTACATTTCCGACCTTGCTCTGGCCTCACTTCATTACGGGAGTATAGTCATACTGGATATGTTGCAAGGTGCTGTGCGAACATAGCCAGCAGCGGGTCACAAGCGTCGTCGCCTTCTGCGTCCTCGTTGTTGGACTATGTGACCTCCCCGACCTCTCCCGTGCGGCAATATACGCAACAGCAGCATCCCAGCCCCAATATTGCCAGGTCAGTGCCGGGATGTGTATCATTTTTGCAACTAAACTGCAACGGTGTCCGTGGCAAGATCGATGAGATTGTGGATTTTATGAGTCGGAAGAGCATATTGGTCGCAGCGATCCAGGAGACTAAGCTGATCAACACCTGCAGCTTGCACAGTTGTCACGGATACAGTGAGCTACCTAAGGATCGCTAAACGAATGGAAGTGGAGGATTGGCTTTCGTGATACACCATTCCGTGCAATATAGACCCATCTCGCCTGCGCCTGACGCTAGTGACCCCTACATGGAGTGCATGGGGATAGCAGCCAGGTCCGGTATTGCCGAGATAGAGGTATACAACGTGTACATACCTACGGTTGGTAGCTGTGTCTCAATTAATGGACAAACTTACAACCCCGACATAAGTGGGTTACTATCTGGCCATAATCGTCTGGTTCTAGGGGTATTTAATGCACATCATACTTCATGGCATTCTCCCCTAGGTAACGATCAGCGTGGCATAGCTTTGGCAGAGCAAATCGAAGGCTCCACGTTTTGCACGGTGAATGAGGATGCCCCCACGAGGATTACGAGGAGAGGCAGCCGCTCGCCAGCTGTCATCTCTTTGGGGTCCGACCACCTCCCCATAATTCTCACCATCGACCGACCACCCGACTTCATAACTTCTGAGCGCCGGACTTTTATCAATCAGAAGAAGGCCGATTGGGCTGGCTTCAGAGAGTATACCAATCGCCGCTTCAGTGAACTGGCACCCCCCTCGGATGTGCTAGTTGCCGAGGGGAAATTCCGAGACATCATTAACGCAGCAACCGCTCCTTATACCAGCCGGCGAATACCCCAGGTGCCGCCCAATTTCCCGGCGCAGGCAGTAGTACTCGCAGACGAGCGTGATGGGATTCGTCGTATGGATCCCATTAACCCCAGAATCAGTTAGTTGAATCTGGAAATAAACAGGGTAGTCAACGAACATAAGCGGAATTTGTGGCTGGAACACTTGGAGCAATGCTACTTAGGCACCGGTTTAGTCAAGCCGTGGTCTACTGTTAAGTCACTCTCGAACTGTCATCCCGAACCACGGGATGACAGAATCTCAGTCACTTTTGTTCAACAGTCAATGGATTGTGCATGCCGAGAGTGACAGGGCGAGGAGGAGAGCCATTTGCCGTATTCGTGGTCTCCAAACCGATGAACACCCATCACCATCATCATCTCCACACTGATGCTGAAGAATCTGGATTTACTTGGAGTTGAGTACCTTACTACTGTCCTCAACCTGAACACTCTTTGAACACTCTTATAGTTCCTGGTGTCTAGAAAATGGGCAGAGTGATCCCTCTACTGAAACCTGGAAAGGACCCGAGTTTGGGGGAGTCGTATGGACCGATCTCCCTTCCCTCACCAGTAGCAAAGACGCTTGAGGCATTACTCCTCCCGAGCCTCGTAGGATAATTTCCATTCGCCGAGCACCAACATGGATTTCGAAGACTGCATAGCACAACAGCTTTACATGCCATCACCGCACACATTCGCCGTGGCTTCATTCAGCCCAGGCCATGTGATAGGATGTTCCTCGTGGCACTGGACCTATGGAATATATTCGACACGGTCAGCCATGCCAAATTATTTGGGGACATCGCCAACGCTGTGTCGCGAATTATCTGTGTTGTCGCCAGTTATTTGTGAAATTTAGGGATAAGGAGTCGAAGAAATGTAGAGTGAAACAGGGAGTTCCCCAAGGTGGGGTGATATTTCCGGTTGTGTTTAACCTCTACCTATCCTCCATTCCACCCCCTCCAGACGGCATAGAGATCGCATCATATGCGGACGATTGTACGATCATGGCATCAGGCCCCACCCATTGTTGCCATCTGCGATAGGTTGAACGTCTACCTCAACGAACTTGCCTCATGTTTCGCTGCAAGAAATCTGAAGAAGACACCAAATCTTCAGCCACTGAGATTACTGAGCTGACTGTGATGGTCGATGGAGAAATGATTCCGACCATCAAATGTCCCAAAATACTTCGCGTCACATTTGTCAGCTCTTACACATGCCACAGCAATTTGCCATAAAGTCAAAAGTAGAAACAAGGTCCTCAAGTCATTTGCTGGCAGCAATTGGGGTGCAGACAAAGAAACCTTGTTTACCACGTACAAAGCAATTGGCCGGTCCGTGGTAAGTTATGCAGCGCCAGTGTGGTCTCGTCAACTTTGTGACACGCAGTTCTCAAAGCAATTGGCCGGTCCGTGGTAAGTTATGCAGCGCCAGTGTGGTCTCGTCAACTTTGTGACACGCAGTTCTCATGTGGACCACCTCCATCAGGAGACGAAAATCCTACCATAACTACATGATGTCTAACCAATACCTTTTGGGCTCTTATCGTAGAGACCATCCAAATCACCATCTTGTGGATAGATATCCACCGCCCAGAAGCCAAGAAAAAGGTAGATGTACATGATCTAAAGCGTAAGGTTCAGCGCTTCAAAAGAGAACCCCTGGATCAAGCGGCATATCAAGCAGGTCTAGACAACATTCATGCAGATACGGTATCAGATGCGGTAAATGGCTACCGGGTGAATGTAGTCCTTGGAGAACGACCGCCTCCCATTACTCCTGAAGAAATTGACTTTCACCGGCAAACCAGAGTAGTTCTGGCTCAATTACTTTTCGGCAGATGCAGCTCCCTCAACTCCTACAGAGCAAGGATTGATGCCGACGTGCAAGATGTATGTCCTGATTGTAACCTGGGACCGCATGATACACGTCACCTGTTTAGCTGGCCAGCCAGACCCACTCGACTCAGACCCAGATCCCTGTGGACGCACCCCATCTTAGTCGAAGAGTTCCTGGGTCTTGACACTCAACAGAATCAAGCAGACGAAAGATAGAACACAACAAACTGCTGGGAAAGTGTTTGATGACCACTGTTCCTCTGATCATCGTTATATTAGTTCAGCCTTGCAGAAAATACTGCAGAAATGGTTCGTCGGTTAAACAGAAGAAAGGCGGATTGGGATAAATTTCGGCACAAATTCTGCACGTTTATCCCTTCTAGACCAGGAAAGAAAGTGGCAATTGCGCAGGATATAGACATAATGTTTAAGCTGATCACGAAGGCCCTGAATGACTCGCTTGTGTCAGCATGTGCTAGTACCAAGCCAAGGGGCTAACAGCGACAGCCACGATGGATCCCACAGTTGGTTGGTCTAAGGAAGGACTGCAGAAAACTCTTCAACAGAGCAAAAGCCACAAGAGCCCCACACAATTGGGATATCTATAAGGCTGAGCTAAGAAAATATAAGGGTGAGCTGAGAAAGAAAAAAGAACTACTCCAGACGGAAAACGTGGCGCCAGAAGAGATTGTCACTGGTATGCATTCGTCGGAAATTTTGTCTGAGCCGCAAATCCTTTGGGTGATAAGAAGTTTCGACTCCTTTAAGTCGCCAGGCCCTGATGGTGTATCACCGGATGAATTACAAGCTGTGTCTGATAGACTGGTTCCTTGGCTTAGGGAGATATATTCTGTATGTATCAGCTTGTCATATATACTTGTAGGATGGAGAGACACGAAGGTCATTTTCATTCCGAAAGGATGAAATCCATACCACACGAAGGCGAAAGATTTTCGTCCTATTAGTCGTTCATCCTTTATGCTGAAGACTCTTGAGCGGTTGAACGAAACATATCTTAGGGCAAAGAACCCTGGAGATAGCCTGTCGCGGCAGCAGCATGCGTATAACAAAGGCAAATCCACTGGAACAGCATAGAACATTCACATAGGAACAGCATAGATGGAACACATAGTTTTCTCGCTGTCAAGGAATTGAAGGTGATTTCAATAATGTAAGACTGATGTCAATCATGAAGAAGCTGAAGTATATAGGTATTAGAGCAGACTTGGTAGCTGTGGATCTAAAAAGATGGGTCAGCAGAGGAACTCCTCATGGAGGTGAACTGTCTCCCCTACTTTGGAATATAGCCAATAATGACATATTATTGTCTCTAAAAAAAAAGGTGTAAAAGTGGTCGCGTATGCTGATGACGTGGCAATTGCGGTTAGGGGAAGTTTCCCAGCACTTTAGGAAGCTCTACGTGCAACAGCGAAGTGGGCTACACCCTACCTGAGCCGCTTTTTGATAAAAAGTACTGTACCACTATTCCTGATAGAACCGATTGGAACAATGAAATCCCTGGTAATAGAAGTTACATAGACTTCTATACGGATGGATTCAAACTAGACGATCAGGTGGGCTTTGGGGTGTACTCTAAGGATCTAGAGCTGGTCATATCGAAAAGGTTACTCGACCACTGCAGTGTGTATCAAGCGGAGGTCCTTGCAAATAATGAAGTGGTGGAATATAATGCCTATCGACGATTGGCATAAATAGCTTCTCAGACAGCCATTAAATCCTTGAAGAACGTATTTCTGAACACAAAAACTTCCCTCGACTGTCGTAGATCTCAGCGAGATGGCTGAACAGTTCAAAATTGAGAATTTCATAGAAATCGGTTCAGATTTAGATTTTGCTCCCAAATATATAAGTTTTTATCATTCGATCTTGTCAAAAACTTGCAATACGCTTTCTACTGCGGGAACTACAAAGATTTGGCTATAGCTCCCATAATATTTTCGTCCGATTTTGACTTATATTGCAATATTGTGATCATTTGTCAACCGATTCACACGAAATTTGGCACAAAGGATTCTCTTGTTACTCCCGCCATTGCTGTTGAATTTCAAATCGAAATCGATCCAGATTTAAAGAAATACTGCAATAATTTGGTCATTTCTTAACTGATCCTCACAAAATTTGGCCCCAGGTGTTTCTCTTGTGGTTTTTTTTTTGATCACTGGTGTATTCTGTTCAGATATAAAATACAGCTGCCATGTATATGCATCTCCGGATTTTCACTTTCATCTGTGGTCTATCGCATTAATCAACTGATCTTACAAAAATTTTGCCCACTTATTTCGTCTATGTACGCATTTCGGTTGAAATTCTATGCAAATTTTTACTGCATTCCCAATGTGGTGTAGGGCATCAAAAGGTCGGTTTCGCCCGACTTTAGCCCGTCCTTACTGTTTTTTGCATACAAAATGCTTATTTCTGAATATGTGCACTCAAAACTCGTTTTTTACACCTAAATAATCAAAATCCGCACGTTTTGTGGCAGTCATACAGGAAAGAGTAGTGCGAAGTTTTGAGGAGATCGGTTGATATAAATGAATCTTAACCGATTTCTATCAAATTCCCCAGTAATATTGAGACTCATTCCCTTGTGTATGTCAAAATTCACAAATGACGATATTATTGCAGTATTAGTCCAAATCGAACGACCATATACATGGGAGCTATACCAAAATCTTCGTCCCTAGGCCAAAAAAAAAAAAAAAATGTCGGTGCCAAATTTGAAGACGATCGGATTAAAAATTGTGTACTTTGTACACAAATTAAAATGAATAGACAGTCAAAGAGACAGACAGACATAGCTAAATCGAAGCAAAAAGTGATTTTGAGTTGATCGGTTAACTTATCAATGTATCTATGGGCCTCGTTCTCTTCCCTCTGGGTGTTACAAACAAATGCACTAATTTATAATACCTTGTACCACAGTAGTGGTGTGAAAATCTCTCCTTATATTGACACTTAAAGCTTCTTTCCATTTTATAGTAGCACCAACTTTTTCCTCCAAACCCAATGAAGTTTGAACCAATACAACGACAACTTTTGCATTCTACTCTTACAAATATCGGTCGGTATACATTTGCGTGCTCCCACACAGATTCAATCCACCGACTAAATTAGCCATAAAACAAACAAGCTTTGTATTAAGGTAATGTTACCGCAATGGGTTACATACAATGCAAACATACATGGCAGAACTAGCTGTAGTGGAAATAATATTTTTCATATGGTGTATGTGTGTATGGGTATGTAACTCAATTTGTCGATATGTCACCATTATTAACTTCATTATTAGTGAGTTTTATGCATTTATTAAAAACATTTACATTTATCATGAACGAAAAAAAGTGGACAAAGCTGTGCTGAATGAAATAGTAAAAATTTAATTCATAGAATATTAAAACAAGTAAAAACGTGCTAAGTCGAATCTTGGGAATAGACCACCATGGATTCTGCAAACAATTTACAGAAAATGAACTTAGTTGAGGGGCATAATTTTACTTAACCTACCAAATTTCCAGCCAACCAGGCAAAAATTTAAGCTTCTAGGAGTCGTAGAAAGGTTAATGGAAGCAATATCAGGTTGCAGACCGATTTGGATCATATTTATCACGGATGTTGGCAGGCATAACAAAACGCTATATGTAAAATATCAGCCAAGTCGGATAACAATTGCGTGATATCGTTTTATGTGGGATCTATATCCAAATCTGAACCGATATGGCACATTTGCAATCCCCAACGATTTGGCTAAAAATTTGGAGTAAAGACTTGAGTTACGACTTCCAACTTTCATGCCAAGTATGATCCGAATCGGTCTATCTATAAACAGATATAGTCCCCATATAAACCGATCCTCGAATTTTACTTCTTGGTCGCCTAGAAGCCTCAATTTTCATCCTATTTGGCTGTAATTTAAAACAAAGACTTGGTTTATGACTTTCAACATCCATGCTAAGTATGATTCGAATCGGTTTATAAATGGATATGAAACCCATATAAACCGATCCTCGGTCGTGACTGCTTCAGCCCTTAGAAGGCCAAAAGTTCACCTTATTTGGCTGAAATTTGGCCAAAATCCTAACTTAAGACTTACAACATCAGTGCCAAGTTTTATCCTTTATATCCCGATATGACTTCTGGAGACCAAACTAATTCAAATAGAAACTCAGTTAATAAGGGTACATTTTTAGCGGAATCCATGGTGGTGGGTAACCAAGATTCGGCGCGGCCGAACTTAAAAGGCTTTTATTTGTTTATTTTTATACCCACCACCACAGGATGGGGTATACTAATCTGGTCATTCCATTTGTAATCGCCTCGAAATATTGATCTAAAATCCCATAAAGTATATATATATTCTTGATCGTCTCGACATTCTGAATCGATCTAGTCATGTTCGTCCGTATGTGGAAATCACGATAGCGGTCGAACGCGTAAAGCTAGACGCTTTGCACAGATACTTACTATTGATGTAGATCGTTGGGGTTTGCAAATGGGCCTTTTCGGTTCAAACCGATCTCCCGATTTGTCTTTTCGAGCCTCTGGAAGCCACAATTTTGGTTCGATTTGGATGAAATTGTGCAGCCAAATGACTTTCAACTGCTTTGCTTAGTTTAGGTTTTAGTTTTTAATTTGGAAATTCCGTGCTACTTACGAAATCCTTAGTTGTTTTCAATACCACTCCCCTAAGTTGGTTCATGTCTAGACGCGAAAGCCGGGCAATGACTAACGAAGTGCTCCAACGTCTCATCATGTTCCTCGCATGCCCTACACATTCTATTGCTTGCCGCACCGATTTAACATAAGTGAGCTCATAGTCCTATGTCTCCCGTTATGATACCAATAGCTATCGCCGCCAAATCGGCTACCCTTTCATTTCCCGTTACTCCGTTACGGCCCGACACCCAAACTATGCGGATTTTTAGATCCTCAGAGAAGGCGTTAATCTCCTTCTTACTCTGCAAGACTGTTCGTGACCATACCGTCCTGGTTGTTATTGCCCTTATGGCAATTTTAATGTCCGTAAAGATGTTTACTCTCGACGTCCTTGCGTTAGCACCATACCACTTCACGCATTCCGTAATCGCCCGGATCTCCGCCTGCGGGACCATATTATGGTCAGGCAGTCTAAAACAGATCTTAGTCCCTGGGTTCTCAATGTAGGCCCACTCCGTTCTCTAGCTTTGATCCATCCGTGTAACATGATCTTCCAGATGGCAATAGCAGGATTCCGCAGCTGTACTGTACGTCTGTACATAGTAAAGTCAAAAATTCCATTAAGGAATAGGGGATACTTCTCTCATATCAAAGAGTGCAGTCCGATTAAATTTAAGCTTAATGATAAGGGGCCTCCTTGTTATGCCACATAGCGACACCACATGGTAGAGAAACTTGAACATGGCAGGATACCTTACAAATGTAGCCAGCATTAGTAAGGGGATAACCACCTCTGAATATGTTTTTGATGTTCACGTCAGGATTTTAACTCAGACGTTCGGCGGACATACTTACCTCTGCGACACGGTGGCCTCCACCTGGTATAGCTCCCATATAAACCGATCTGCCTATTTGACTTCTCCTTACACGACTTACTACTTCCAACAACAGTGCCAGGTATGGTCCAAATCGGTCTATAACTTGATATAGCACCCATATAAACCGATCTCCCAATTTGACATCTTGTTCGATTTACCTAAAATTTTGCACATTATGTTCTGCTATGACTTCCAACAACTGTGCCAAGTACGGTCTAAATCAGTTTATAACCTGATATAGCTCCCATATAAACCGATATCCCAAGATATTGCTCTCATATATATGTTCGTCCGATTTTGAGAAAAATAGCAATAAAGTGCTAAATTGCCAACCGATTCTCACGAAATTTGGCGGGAAGGATTTTCTTATGATTCTCGACATTACTGGTGAATTTCATTGAAATCGCTTCTGATTTAGATAATGCTCTCATATATACATCTCGCCTGATTTTAACTTCTAGACTCACAGCAAGTGTATTTATTGACCAATCTTGCCAAAACATTGCAGAACGCTTTCCTAGATGACTACCACAATATCTGAGAAGTTTGCACGCAATCAATTCACAATTAAATATAGCTCCCACATATATGTTTGTCAGATTTTGGCTAATTTGCATTAATGTTGTCATTTGTCAACCGTAGTTGTTACAGTTTGAACATATTTGCTCGAAATTTGAAACGGATTGTTACATAACCCAAACATCCGCCGAGGTCCATCAAAATTGCTTCAAAATTGGATTAACTCCCACATTGTACTTATAGGGTATGTGTAGGGTATTATGCAGTCGGCACCGCCCGACTTTTGCCCTTCCTTACTGGTTTTTTATTTACAATAATTTTTATTTTTTCAAACTTTTTGTATTTTGATATTTTAATTTTATTATTTTTTATTTCAAATCTCTTTTTTGATATTTTGCTCTTTTGTTGCCCTTTGCTGTTGTCTGCTACTGGGGCGGTACTTGTTGTCCTGTCATCTAACACATGCAGTCAATTCTGTCATTGTTCAGTTGACATGGCTCTATGCCCGTGTCTCCCCACCCCCGTGCCTTTGATTCACATGACAATATCCATAATAACTATGGACAAATACTCCGGGGTAAACTGCTGGGATTTTGACTTAGTATTGGCCATACAGACTGACTTAAGTCGTTGTCGTTTAAATCAACATTTGATTAGTTGCTTCATAACTTTATACACTAACGGTCGTTAGAATAGAAGTAATTCGGCCAAACTGAAAATCTAGAGCCGATACCACGGTATGGTATTGATCGATTTTGTATATTATAAATCGGTGTGAGATTGAAGATAGTGAAAAAATTATATTATAGTAAAATGATAATGAAAATAAAATATGTATAAATTTTTATTAAAATTAAGGAAATTCACTACAACATTAAAACAGTTACTAGTGCCTACCCATTCTTTCTTTTATTTCAACGATGAATTACCGCCGGCACGCCATAAGGTTGTAATAATGCTTACGTAGAACGAAATATGACAGGATTGAAATATATATCAGTGGTTATAATATATATGTGGTCATAAATAAAGTTTATATGAATATTAGTAAAATAAATCGGGCTTTACTTATAAACGTCAACAGAACGGTATGGTCCACAGAAGATAGTCTCATTGTCAAGGAAAGACATTCAATCGTATGTTTTTTTTACATTGACAATACCTTCAACAAGTTCAAAGATCAGTATTTTTAGCGACATCTTAAAGAGTGCTCACCGCTCTACGACGTAATGCGGCCAAAACAGCATTTTTTAGAGGGAAAGTAATTGTATTAACGATGGCTCCTGTTTCCTAGGCAGTAAAAAATGTTACCTATTATTGAGAGTGCAAAATACCTGGACTAAGAAAAATCCAAAAAAATATAATTTTCACAAAATTTTCCATACGAGTATAATTAAAATTTGTTTTTGCGCTTCTTTTTGTTTTAGTCACAAAATTATTTCGTTTGTTGTTCAATTTACGTCCAGCTTAAGCTGCTATTACAAGACAAGACTTACCATATGAAATTTCAACAAGTAAAAACGATCTAAGTACGTTCAGGTCGAATCTTACTTACCCTCCACCATGGATCGCATTTGTCAAGTTCTTTGAATGACTTTTTCAAATATATATGAGCTATATGTTATTATATATAAGTTATTGACCGATATGGACCGTAGTTGTCATAGCTTAGAAGTCATAGAAAAATACCGCCCCCAAAATGTCAGGCAAATCGAGTAAAAATTGCGCCCTCCAGAGGGTCAGAAAGTCAAATTGGCAGATCGGTTTATATGGCGAGAAAAGAAGATTATGGATTTTGACCATACTTGGCACGGTTGTCGCAAGTCATACCAAAAGGACAAATATGCAAAATTTCAGCCAAATTGGATAATAATTGCACGCTCTAGAGACTCTTGAAGTCAAAACGAGAGATCTGTATGTATGGCGACCATATAAGGTTATGGACTGATTTTGACCATAATTGGCACGGTTGTCGCAAGTCATACCCAAACGACATATGCAATATTTCAGCCAAATTGGATATGAAAATGCACCCTCTAAAGGCTCAAGAAGTCAAAACGGAAGATCGGTTTGAATTGCGCCCTCTAGAAGCTCAGGAAGTCAAGACCCAATATCGGTTTATATGGCAGCTATATCAAAACATGAACCGATTTGGCTCATTTACAATCCTAACCGACCTCCACTAATAAGAAACATTTGTGCAAAATATCAAGCGCCTAGCTTTACTCCTTCGAAAGTTAATGTGTTTTCGACAGACAGACAGACGGACGGACAGGCGGACGGGCATGGGTAAGTCGACTTAAATTGCCAGCTATATCAGGTTATGGACCGATTTAGACTATACCTGACACAGTTGCTGGAAGTCATACCAAAACGACATTTACAAAATTTTAGCCAAACTGGATAAATATTGCGCCCTCTAGAGGCTCAAGAAGTGAAATCAGGAGATCGGTACTTGACACAGGTGTTGAAAGTCATACCAAAATTACATGTGCAAAATTTCATACAAATCGAAAAAGAATTGTACTCTCTAGAAGCTCAAGAAGTCAAGACCCAAGATCGGTTTATATAGCAGCTACATCAAAACATGTCCCGATTTGGTTCATTAAAAATCCCAACCGACTTACATTTATAACAAGAATTTGTGCAAAATTTCAAGCGCCTAGCTTAATTTCTTCGAAAGTTAGCGTGCTTTCGACAGATAGTCGGATAGACGCACATTGTTAAATCGATTTAAAATCTCAATGCTTTGCTGGGTGTCAGATGATCATTTCGATGAGTTACAAATGACTAAATAAGTATACCGTCCGCCTAGGGTGGAAGGTATAAAAAAGTTTTAAAGGAAATTTTTTTTTGGAAATTTTAGATTCTAAAGCTATTTACTTTTCATAGAAAAGAACAATTTGCACAAAGTTTCCTTCTATGTACTCGTTGAATGTTGTAACCTTTCCAACTGTGTAAAAAAAGTTTCAATTGGTTCATAAAAAGTCTAACAATTCTAGGAATACCGACGATACCTTGACTAAAATTTTCAAAATTTTCTTTCTTGTTGTAAGTCCAATAACTTATAAACCCTTAAAGATATGCTAGACATTTTATCATGCTTTTTGTAGGGTTCTACGATCTCTTTCTCTTAAAAGAAGCCGATTGACCCATAAATAACTGTTTGGCAAGCAGTTCAAAATTGGAAATGCTCGAGGTGACCAAAGTTCAAGCCGCATGGATCAGCCTCTGGACCTACTAGGACCCCTCAACATTTACTTTGTATAAGTTTGGTATCCATATCTCCACTGTTCAAAAGTTCCAGAATTATTTTTAAGATTTTTCGGTTATATTCATTTTATCATGACGTTTGCAACACATCAAAATATTTATGTCTGACCCTAAAAAGAATATATATTCTTGATCGTCGTAAAATTTAAAGACAAAAGACAAGTTTAATCTCAATGAAAAGGTGCCTCCTTTTTGTAGCGACACCCCACAAATGTTGCCAGCATTAGGATAAGAAAACCACCTCTGAAATTGTTTTCTGATGGTCTCCCCAGGATTCGAACCTAGTCGTTCAGCATCATAGTCGGACATGCTAACCTCTGCGATACGGTAGCCTTATTATTTCGAGAAGCCTGTTCTGAAAACTTGAGATTTGTGCATCATAGAATTTAAAGAGACTTAGGACTGCGGTAGCATTTTTTCGCTAGCACTAGTCAGGTGCCGTTTAAGCCACGTATTCATAACTTAAATTAAAATTACTAGTCTTCTTTTTATTGGACGGATGGATTATTATGGCAATCGAGCAAACAAAAAATATTGCAGTCAGTTAGGTTTGTATAGACTTTGGGATATTGTCCTATTGTATTTCTAAAGCACTCTCCCTGATGATGTGGGGCGAAAGTGCTTCACAACCTTTTTTTATTTAGAGCATGACAATTTTAATTCTCATAATAAAAAAATCAGGTTCTTAAATTCTAACAAAATGTAGCATTAATTAAAATCACGGAAAAAAATTCAAAGGAAAAGGAAATGTGTTATGTCTCTTGTCTTATAGGAACTACGTGTCATACTATGCATTTCAAAAATGTTATATTATAAAACAGTGATTTTATGCTCTCAAATCTTAATATGTTAAAGTAGCCCTCAGGAGGTAAAGAAGTTAAAAATCTATAATTGCGTTGATCAAAACAAAAGAAAAAAAACAAGTAAATAGGCGTTAAGTTCGGCCGGGCCGAACTTTGGATACCCACCACCTCGGGAATATACGTAAACCACCTTTCATCAAAATCCGGTGAAAATTGTATACCTGAATTTCGGCGACATCGGATAATAAATGCACCTTTAATGGGCCCAAAACCTTAAAAAGAGAGATCGGTCTATATGACAGCAATATCCAAATCTTAACCGATCTGTGCCATATTGCAGAATTATGTCGAGGGGCTTAACTTAACTCACTGTTCCAAATTTCGGCGACATCGGACAATAAATGAGCATTTTAATGGGCCCAAAACCTGAAATCGAGAAATCGATCGAGAAATCGGTCTATATGGCAGCTACATCCAAAATTGGTCCGATCTGCACCAAATTGATGAGGGATATCAAAGGGCTTAACACAATTTACTGTCCCAAATTTCAGCAAAATCGGATAATAAACGTGGCTTTCATGGGCCTAAGACCTCAAATCTGAGGATCGGTCTATATGGCAGCTATATGCAAATCTGGACCGATCTGGGCCAAATTGACGAAGAATGTCGAAGGGCCTAACACAACTCCCTGTCCCAAATTTCAGAAAAATCGGATAATAAATGTGGCTTTTATGGGACTAAGACCCTAAATCGCAGGATCGGTCTATATGGCAGCTATATCCAAATCTGAACCGATCAGAGCCAAATTGACGAAGGGTGTCGAGGGGCCTAACACAACTCACTGTCCCAAATTTCAGCAAAATCGGATAATAAATGTGGCTTTTATGGGCCTAAGACCCTAAATCGGAGGATCGGTCTATATGGCAGCTATATCCAAATCTAAACTGATCTGAACCAAATTGACGAAGGATATTGGGGGGTCTAACATAACTCAATGTCCCGAATTTCATCAAAATCGGATAATAAATGTGGCTTTTATGGGCCTAAGACCCGAAATCGGAGGATCGGTCTATATGGCAGCTATATCCAAATCTGAACCGATCTGAACAAAATTGACGAAGGATGTCGATGGGCCTTACACAATTCACTGCCCCGAATTTCATCAAAATCGGATAATAAATGTGGTTTTTATGGGCCTAGGGCCCTAAATCGGCGGATCGGTCTATATGGCAGCTATATCCAAATCTGAACCGATCAGAGCCAAATTGACGAGGGGTGTCGAGGGGCCTAACACAACTCACTGTCCAAAATTTCAGCAAAATCGGATAATAAATGTGGCTTTTATGGGCCTAAGACCCTAAATCGGCGGATCGGTCTATATGGGGGCTATATGAAGATATAGTCCGATATTGCCCATCTTCGAACTTAACCTGCTTATGAACGAAAAAAGAAGCTGTGCAAAATTTCAGCTCAATATCTCTATTTTTAAAGACTGTAGCGTGATTTCAACAGACAGACGGACAGACGGACGGACATGTCTAGATCGTCTTAGATTTTTACGCTGATCAAGAATATATATACTTTATAGGGTCGGAAATGGATATTTCGATGTGTTGCAAACGGAATGACAAAATGAATATACCCCCATCCTTCGGTGGTGGGTATAAAAATCTAGAGACATGATATGCGAAGAAAAAAATAATTGTAGGTGACAGACATACAGAAAAAAAAACAAAGCTGAACTTATTGTGGATGCTAGACATAAAACAAAATATTGCAGATTAGGTTAGGTTGAAAAAGAGGGTGCAGATATTAATCGCCCCATGCCACTATGGACATACACCTAAGCCAGTAATCGGGTTGTTGTGCGCTCTAAATACAAAAAAGTAACCTTGAAAAAGAAAATCTAAGTTAGGAATTCCGTGCTACTTACAAAATCCTTAATTGTTTTCCATGCCACTCCCCTAAGTTGATTCATGTTTGGTATAGTGTCCCCACGTAAGTGCCGGTGTCTATTAGACGCGAAAGCCTGGCAATGGCAAAGGAAATGCTCCACCGTCTCATCATATACATGCTATTACTTGCCGCAACGATTTTACATAAGTGAGCTCGTAGTCCTTTGTGTCCCGTCATGATACCAATAGCTATACTGACCTCCTTCTTACTTCCTTTCAGTAATAGCCTCGCCTTCTCACGATCTGGGTCTCCCCATAGGACTTTCGCTGTTCTACCGACCGTTTTGCTGTTCCGCAGGGTTGCATGCGCCCAAACAAATTATAGGCAGTGTGCAGTGCTTACTTGCTGCACATCGAAAAGTGTGCATGGAAAATAGAAGGAGACACTTCTGTTTTCCCTGTTCTTTTTATACCCACCACCGAAGGATGAGGGTATATTCATTTTGTCATTCCGTTTGCAACACATCGAAATATCCATTTCCGACCCTATAAAGTATATATATTCTTGATCAGCGTAAAAATCTAAGACGATCTAGCCATGTCCGTCCGTCTGTCTGTTGAAATCACGCTACAGTCTTTAAAAATAGAGATATTGAGCCGAAATTTTGCACAGATCCTTTTTTTGTTCATAAGCAGGTTAAGTTCGAAGTTCGATCCGCCGATTTAGGGTCTTAGGCCCATAAAAGCCACATTTATTATCCGATTTTGTTGAAATTTGGGACAGTGAGTTGTGTTAGGCCCTTCGACATCCTTTGTCAATTTGGCTCAGATCGGTCCAGATTTGGATATAGCTGCCATATAGATCGATCCTCCGATTTAGGGTCTAAGGCCCATAAAAGCCACATTTATGGTCCGATTTCGCTGAAATTTGGGACAGTGAGTTGTCTTAGGCCCTTTGACATGTTTCTTTAATTTGGTTCAGATCGGTTCAGATTTGGATATAGCTGCCATATAGACCGATCCTCCGGTTTAGGGTCTTAGGCCCACAAAAGCCACATTTATTATCCGATTTTGATGAAATTCGGGGCAGTGAATTGTGTGAGGCCCATCGACATCCTTCGTTAGTATGGCTCAGATCGGTCCAGATTTGGATATAGCTGCCATATAGATCGATCCTCCGATTTATGGTGTAAGGCCCATAATAGCCACATTCATTATCCGGTTTGCCTGAAATTTGGGACAGTGAGATGTGTTAGGCCCTTTGACATATTTTTTCAATTTGGTCCAAATTTGGATATAGCTGCCATATAGACCGATTTCTTGATTTATGGTTTTGGGTCCATAAAATGCTCATTTATTGCCCGATGTCCCCGAAATTTGGAACAGTGAGTTAAGTTAAGCCCCTTGACATACTTCTGCAATATCGCACAGATCGGTCCAGATTTGGATATAGCTGCCATATAGACCGATATCTAGGTTTCAGGTTTTGGGGCCATAAAATTCTCATTCATTGTCCGATGTCGCTGAAATTTGATACAGTGAGTTTGGTTAGGCTCTTCGACGTCCTTCTTCAATTTTGCCCAGATCGGTTCAGATTTGAATATAGCTGCCATATAGACCGATATCTGGATTTAAGGTTTAGGGCCCATAAAAGAGGCATTTACTGTCCGATTTCGCCGAAATTTGGGACAGTGCTTAGTGTTAGGCTCTTCGCCATGTTTATGCAACTTGGCCCAAATCGGTCCAGATTTGGATATAGCTGCCATGTAGACCGATATCTCGATTTAAAGTCTTGGCCCCATAAAAGGCGCATTTATAATCCGATTTCTCTGAAATTTGACACAGCGACTTGTGTTCGGCTTTTCGACATCCGTGTCGTATATAGGTCAGATCGGTATGAGGTATATGAGTATAAGGTATGAAATTTTCACCGAATTTTGATGAAAGGTGGTTTACATATATACCCGAGGTGATGGGTATCCAAAGTTCGGCCCGGCCGAACTTAACGCCTTTTTACTTGTTTTACACTTTTTTTCTAAAGCAAGCTAAAAGTAACAGCTGATAACTGACAGAAGAAGAATGTAATTACAGAGTCACAAGCTGTGAAAAAATTTGTCAACGCCGACTATTTGAAAAATCCGCAATTACTTTTTGGGCTACCCAATAGCTGTCATATATACAGATCTGCGGAAAAAGGGTCTGAAGACCATAAAAGCTTTATTTATTACCCGATTTCGTTGAAATTTGAATCAAAGGGTTATCTTAAGCCTCCTGATATCTGACCTAAATATGGATCAAATCGGACTATATTTAGGTACAACTGCCATATTTCCTGATAAAGGGTCTAAAGCCCATAAACGCTTTATTTTTTAACCGATTTCGCTAAAATTTGAAATATTGGGTAGTTTTATGCCTCCTAACATATATGGATCAAATCGGATTATATTTAGGTATAGCTGCCATATAGACCGATCTCCAGATAAAGAGTTTAAAGCCTATAAAAGCTTTATTTTTTAACCGATTTCACTGAAATTTTAAACAGTAAGTTGTTTTACGCCTCCTAACATAGAACCCAAATATGCTTCAGATCGAACTATATTTACATATAGCTGTCATAGAGACAGATCTGCCGATAAAGGGTCTGAAACCCATAAAAGCTTTATTTATTACCCGATTTCACTGAAATTTGAAACAGAGGGTTATCTTAAGCCTCCTGATATCTGACCTAAATATGGATCAAATCGGACTATATTTAGGTACAGCTGCCATATTTCCTGATAAAGGGTCTAAAGCCCATAAAAGCTTTATATTTTAACCGATTTCGCTAAAATTTGAAATATTGGGTAGTTTTACGCCTCCTAACATAAGACCCAAATGTGGTTCAGATCGGACTAATTTAGGTATAGCTGCCATATAGACCAATCTGCTGATAAAGGGTATGAAACTTATAAAAGCTCCGATCATCCGATTCCGCTGAAATTTGAAACAGTAAAAAGTCTTAGGCCACCCGCTATCCGCCCCAAATATAGTAGAGATCGGACTGTATTTAGATATAGCTGTTATATGTGCCGATAAAGGCACATCGGTCTAGGTCGGACAAAGCAGGTCTCGGTCAAAAGTAGAATATCCTCGAAACCATTAGATATATTATGATCCTCAAGAGGATTTTTGAGCAATATACAGAAAAAAAAACTTTTGGAAATCGGACCACAAGCGAAGATTTGGCAGCTCCAACAAATTTTCGAAATGGCTATAACCTCAGGTCTATTCATTCCAATTTTAAGAGAGATATCTCCACCAGTTCTCATATGGCATTTTTTGTTTTACTTGTTTTCTTTTTCCTACTGTGCGTTGGTGAATATTAATTTAAAGCCTACAGACAATGATACATACGTTAATCATTAAAAATGTTCTTCAATTGCTGTTTTAATTTTTACATTCTATTTCAAAATGTATTGTTAGGGACACGAGTGAAATTCTCAAAACATTTGTTTCAGCGGATTTCATGAGAATCGATGTAAATAAAATGCGTGCTATAGCCAATATAATTGACATTTTGCTAACATGACATAGTTTCCACATACGTTTTTTCTTCAATTTCATTTGCAGTTGGAACAAGTTCACCAGCCCATTGGGACATTGCATGCCACAAGTTGCATGCTAAACACACATCATTATGCTTAGACGCAAGGGCAAAAAGAAAGAGTGGCCTACAATTTCAATAAACCATTTAAACTATTGGACACGCAAATTGTCACATTTTCCCATCTGTGAGAACAAAGGAAGCGACACACAAACAAAAAAGCAATCGCACTAAATATTAACATCTCACGCATTCAACTAACAATAGCAGGTACACGCTCACTCAACAACACTCAAAACACACACAGGAAACGGAACTAACTAGGAAGTTGGGTTAATTCGGGAAATTTTCTAAAGTAAAATGGCTACTGGGATTGAATTAATATTGGCCACAGCCCTATGTTTGACATGTGCCAATGATACTACCACCCTGTATCCTGATGGCTTACTTCTACTGGATGATAATTATGAAGTGGTCACCGAAGCTCCCAACTTTGATACTTCGTTGGATGATGCCCCTGCAGAAACGCGCAACACCATCATGGAGAAGCGAGAGAAATTACAAAAATTACAAGATTGGATAAAGGGTCGTCATTTACGTATTGGTACTTTGGAGGATTATCCCTTGAGTTATACGGAAATGGGCCCCGACGGCAAAAAACAGGGCAAAGGGGTATCGTTTATTCTATTGGATTTCCTAATGGAAAAATTCAATTTTACATATGAAGTTGTGGTGCCTTCGGGAAATATCATTGGCTCGAGATCGGATTTTGAGGGGAGTTTGATACAAATGCTAAATGCAACGGTAAGTAGATGTGAGAACTTTTAAGATTTTTTAGATTTATACCCACCGCCATAGGACAGGGGAAATAATCATTTTGTCATTCCATTTGAAACACATCGATATATCCATTTCCGATTCTGGATCGTCATCCGACCCAAATATGATTCTGACGATTAAGGTCTGAAACCCATAAAAGTCATGATCGTCATGACATTTTAAGTTGATGTAGCCATGTCCGTCCGTCAGTCTGTCCGTCCGTCTGTCTGTAGAAAGCACGCTAACTTTCGGAGGAGCGAAACTAGCCGCTAGAAATTTTGCACAAATACTTCTTATTAGTGTAAGTTGGTTGGGATTGTAAATGGGCTATATCGGTCCATGTTTTGATATAGCTGCCATATAAACAGATCTTGGGCCTTGACTTTTTGAGCTTCTAGAGGGCGCAATTTTTAGCCGACACATATTTTTTTAGTATGACATCCAACAACTGTGCTAATTTTGGTTGACATCATTTCATAACCTGGTATAGCTGTCATATAAACCGATCTGGGGTCTTGACTTCTGGAGCCTCTAGAGGGCGCAATTCCCATCCGATTTAGCTGTAATTTTGCATGACGTGTTTCGTTATGACTTCCAACAACTATGCTTACATAGTTCAAATCGGTCCATAATCGGCCATAGCTCGATCCCATAGCCATATAAATCGATCTTGAATTCTTGAGCCACTGGACTGCGCAATTCTTATCCGATTTGGCTGAAATTTAGCATGACGTGTTTTGTTACGACCTCCAACAACTGTGCTAAGTATGGTTGAAATCGGTCTATAACCTGATAGAGCTGCCCTATAAACTGATCTGGGGTTTTGACTTTTTGATTTGGCTGAAATTTTGCATGACATGTTTCGTTATGACTTCCAACAATTATGGCAAATATGGTTCAAATCTGTTCATAACCTGATATACTGCCATATAAACCGATCTGGAATCATGACTTCTTCAGTCTCTAAGGGGCGCAATTATTTTCCGATTTTGTACAACGACTTCTCCCATGACCGTCAATATACGTTTCAAATATCGTCTGAATCGGTTATAGGCTGATAAACTAATCTCTCTATTTTACTTTTTGCTCCCTAAATTGCGCAAATTCCTATTCGATTTAGCTAAAAATTTATACAATGACTTCTGCTATGGTCTCTATCATTCAATTCAATTCAATATCAAGTTATGGTCCGAACCGGATATATATATAGCTCCAATAGCACAGCAATTTTTTTCTTTTATCCTTTGTTTGCCTAAAAAGAGATGCCAGGAAAAGAACTCGACAAATGCGATCCATGGTGGAGGGCATACAAGATTCGGCCCGGCCGAACTTAGCACGCTTTTACTTGTTTTCTTTATCTTATTTTAGGAAGTTGATATGGCAGCTGCCTTTATACCTTTGCTATCCGAACAACGTTCGTTTATCTTCTATTCGGCCACAACATTGGATGAAGGTGAATGGATTATGGTAATGCAACGTCCGAGGGAATCTGCTTCGGGCTCCGGCCTATTGGCACCCTTTGAATTTTGGGTTTGGATACTTATTTTGGTGTCCCTGCTGGCCGTAGGACCCATCATATATTTCTTGATTATCTTACGCATCAAACTCACTGGAGATAAGACCCAAAAACCGTATTCTTTGGGTCATTGTGCTTGGTTTGTGTATGGTGCTCTAATGAAACAGGGTAGTGTGCTGTCACCAATTGCGGGTAAGTAAAAAGATTTTTTTTGTTGAAAACTAAGAATGACTTTGCTGCAGTTTCAGTGGAAAGGTAAAAAATAAATTATGAAAAAAGCAGATCATCAGGCTTTATCATACATTTTGATTGGATTCCGAAAGAGAGATTTAAACATACCCTGAGGGAATATTTCAGTTGACCCGATAATTTTATTAACTCTATTTTAATTTTCATAACAAATATTCTATTCTAAAAAATGTTAAAGTCCTCTTGTTATTGGGTTGCCCAAAAAGTAATTGCGGATTTTTAATGTAGTCGGCGTTGACAAATTTTTCACAGCTTGTGACTCTGTAATTGCATTCTTTCTTCTGTCAGTTATCAGCTGTTACTTTTAGCTTGCTTTAGAAAAAAAGTGTAAATAAAGTATATTTGATTAAAGTTCATTCTAAGTTTTATTACAAATGCATTTAATTTCTTTTAAAAAATCCGCAATTACTTTTTGGGCAACCCATATTTATTTAAGGCTAGTTGCAATTAATTTCAAGAATTAATCAGGGTCCCCCCCAATCCCCCCTCTTCTTCTGGTTTTGCGTCTCTTTTTTTTTAATTTTATTAATCCAAGAGGTTAAAGTAGGGAGAATCTTTAGATTTTTTATATTATACTTTTTTTAGTTTGTCTGTTTGCGCTTTCTTTCCGTGACTTTTCGAACATTTTCCAGCTCGAGATCGTATTCAATGCTTTCTATTCAAAGAATAGCGTATCAAAGAACTTATACAATTTAGGCAAGTGTGTGCAGTTTTTAAAACATTTTGACTGGCATGGTGAATCGTGATTTCTGATATGCCATGTATTGTATCTTCATCAACACCTTTGTCAAATTGATTAAGGTGCTCTACATACCCAACTACTTTTGAGTACGGTGTATGGCACGTTTATGTTTAAAAATAGCGCTCAATGAATCCTCTAACTCTCCTTAGCGCAGTAAGAGAGAAGAAAGCCTTACTTTCCACTATTCCTATACAAACTAATTTGGTTAAGTTGTTAAGCTTTAACACCTTCAGATGTTTTGCAAAAGAAAATTTGTTTATTGCATTTCTCCCAACCGGTTACATTGATTTTTGCTAACATTGAATATAAATACCAAAGCAACACTGTAGTTGGCGCTTATGTTGTCCGTATCTCCTTTTAGATTCATCGTTCTGTTGTATTCGTAGGATCTCTATTGTGAATCGTTTTCGTTCTTTAGTTTCTTTGTTCAATATCCGTATGTTTATACCCTCCACCATAGGATGGGGGTATACTAATTTCGTCATTTTGCTTGAAACACCTCAAAATATGCATCTGAGACCCCATAAGGTATATATATTCTAGATCGTCATGTCATTTTAAGTCGATCTAGCCACGTCCATCCGTCCGTCTGTCTGTCGAAAGCACGCTACTTTTCGAATGAGTAAAGCTAGCCGTTTGAATTTTTGCACAAATACTTTTTATTAGTGTAGGTCGGTTGGTATTGTAAATGGGCCAAAGCGGTCCATGTTTTGATGTAGCTGCCATATAAACCGATCTTGAGTCTTGACTTCTAGAGCCCCTAGAGGGCGCAATTCTCATCCTATTTGGCAGAAATTTCGTACAACGGCTTCCCTCATGACCTTCAATATACGTGTCTAATATGGTCTGAATCGATCTATGCTTCTTGAGCCCCTACAAAGCGCAATTCGTATCCGTATGAACTGAAATATTACACAATGACTTCTACAATGTTCAGCATTCATTTATGGTCTGAATCGGACTATAACCAATAGCTCCAATAGCACAACAGTTCTTAATCAGTATTCTTTGCGCAGAGATACTGCCCAGTCTAAGACTCCATAAGGTATATATATTCCTAATCGTCATAGCATTTTAAGTCGATCTAGCCATGTCCGTCCGTCTGTCTGTTGAAAGCACGCTAACTTTCGAAGGAGTAAAGTTAGCCGCTTGAAGTTTTGCACAAATACTTGTTATTAGTTTAGGTCGGTTGGGATTGTAAATGGGTTATATCGGTTCATATTTTGATATAGCTGCAATATAAACCGATCTTGGATCTTCTTGAGCCACCAGAGGGCAGAATTCTTATCCGTTTTGGCTGAAATTTTGCATATTATGACTTCCAACAACTGTGTTGAGTATGGTTGAAATCCGGATATAGCTGTCATATAAACCTATCTGGGGTCTTGACTTCTTGAGTTCTGAAATTTTGCACGACGTGTTTTGGTGTGACTTTAAATAACTGTGCGAAATATGGTTCAAATCGATCCATATCCTGATATAGCTGCACTATAAACCGATCTTGAATCTTGTCTTCTTGAGCCACTAGAGGGCGTAATTATTGTCCGATTTGGCTGAAATTTTGTACAACGGCTTTTCCCATGACCTTAAACATACGTGTTAAATATTGTCCGAATCGGTCTATAAGCCGATACAGCTCCCATATAAACCGATCTCTATATTTTACTTCTTGAGCCCCTTAAGGGCGCAATTTTTACTCGATTTGGCTGAAATTTTACACAATGACTTCTACTATGATCTCCAACATTCAAATCATCATTCATAGAATAGCATTCCTAGGGCCTCGATCTTTCGCGCTCATTCTAAAATTTCTAACACCAAGTTTCGGGTTGTCTCCCACCACTTGATCCTTCCATCGGGCTTTTGATCTTCCCGGTTTGCGTGTACCACCGTGTTTGCCTTCAAAAGACTTCTTTGCTGGAGCTTCTTCACCCATTCTGACAACATGACCTAGCCAACGCAGCCGTTGTATTTTGACGTGTGTAACTATGCTATCGTCGACATACAGCTCGTGGCTAAAACGACGCCTATATTCTCCATTAACGCAAACTGGTCCATATATTTAACGAAGACTCTTTCTCTCAAATACTCAAAGCACTGCCTCATCTGCTTTCACAAGAACCCATGCTTCAGAACCATATAACAGCATGGGTAGTATAAGTGTCTTGTATAGTCTGTCGAGAGGTGGCCTTGTTTCTAAAATGCTTACTTGTTCCAAAGTAGCATCTGTTTGCCAGTATTATTCTTCGCTTTATCTCAAAACTGGTGTCATTCGATTTGGTTACGGTAGTGCCGAGCTAGATAAAGTTACTGACTATCTCAAAGTTGTGGTTTCCAACTTTCACCATTTTCTTGTGTTTTGGGAGTTGAAACCATCCATTTCGTTTTATCTCCATTTACTACCGACCCATTTTGACAGACTCTCTTTCGATTTTTTCAAAGGCTGCAATTACTACTTGCAGTGACCGACCTATGATGTCGATGTGTTCTCTCGTGATAAGTGTGCCATATCTATTCACATCT
Source organism: Stomoxys calcitrans (assembly GCF_963082655.1). Classification (NCBI taxonomy): domain Eukaryota; kingdom Metazoa; phylum Arthropoda; class Insecta; order Diptera; family Muscidae; genus Stomoxys; species Stomoxys calcitrans. The sequence goes on along the minus strand of NC_081552.1, from coordinate 13,973,468 downwards.
GCATCTTGTATTATTTTCTCCAGCAGGATATTAAAGAGATTACACGATACGATTTCTCCTTGTCTGAAACCTCGTTTGGTATTAAATGGTTCGGAGAGATTCTTTCCTATTTTTACTGAGGAACGCGTATCAGCAAGTGTCGTCCTGCAGAGTCTTATTAATTTCGCAGGGATACCAAACTCAGACATGGCTTGAAATACCTTTGAACGTAAAGAGTATCGAAAGCGGCTTTGTAGTCAGCAAAGAGATGTCCTTCTGGGTCTTTTACAGGATTTGGTGCAGTTTGAATATCTGGTCCAGGGTGGATATACAAGGTCTAAAGCCGGATTGATAGGGCCCAATTATCTCATTGACTTTCGGGTTTAATCTTTCACACAGTACGCTCGAGAGTATCTTGTATGCGATGGGGAGGAGACTTATTCCTCTGTCGTTGGCACATTCCGTCTTGTCTCCTTTCTTGTGTACGAGACATAGTATGCTGAGATTCCAATCATCGGGTATGTATTCTTCTGGCCAGACTGTGCAGTTAAGCTGATGCATACGGCTTATTAGCGTGTCGCCTCCGGTCTTAAATAGTTCAGCGGGTAACCCGTCGCCTCCTGCTGCCTTGTTGTTCTTTAGTCGGGTCACTGCCACTTCGATCTCATTCTGGCTAGGTGGTAAACATTCTATACCATTATCATTGATTGGTTCTGTGGTATCCTCTTCGCCGCCAACGTCAGACAATGTTCTTTCCATATCCTCAGCATACTATCTGTGTCAGTTACCAGATTTCCTTCCTTGTCTCTGCAGGAGGATGTGCCAAAGCCATCGGTTTGATGTTTAATTCTTTGGTACAATTTCCAGACCTCCTTCTGACTCCTGTACATCTCAATTCGCTCACACTCACGTCTTTCCATTTCCTTTTTCTTTCTGCGGAATAGACGTTTCTCCTCTCTCCTTTTCTCCCGATACCTCTCCTTCATCAGGCGCGTTGCTACTGATTGCAGGGTTGCTCTATAAGCAGCATTTTTGGCTTTAGTAGCATCGCGTACCATGGGTCTCTTGGAGGAGGCTTCCGGTACCCAAGTACGGATTCCACGGCATTTTCCATGGAGTGGGCAATTGTTTGCCACTGCGCCATTATAATATCGGAACAAGGAGTGCTTTCATCAAGCAGTTGGAGCGTTGTGCTAGCCTTTGCTGCAACAAGGTACATTTAACACGCTGGATGAATACCTTCCATCTATCACAACGTGATCAATTTGGTTCCTCTGGTTTAAATCGGGTGACAGCCAGGTGGCTTTGTGAATATTTTTATGTTAAAATCTGGTGCTACTAACTACCGTGTTTTTTGCCGCGGCGAAATCTATCAGCCTCAATCCATTGCTGGACGTTATCTCGTGGAGGCTAAACTTTCCGACTGTTGGACCAAAGATGTCTTCCTTCCCTATCTTTGCATTAAAATCTCCCGGAACGATTTAATATCATGAGCAGCGGTCATATTCTCTCTTTAGGCGCTTGTAGAAAATATCCTTGGTCTGCTCGCCCTTGCCTTCCGTCGTGGCATGGGCACAAATAAGGCTGATGTTGATGATTTTGGCTTTTATGCGGATTGTGGCTAACTTCTCATCCACCGGTGTAAAGCTGGAGACAAGATGTTTCAGTCTCCGACTGACCACAAATCCACAGCAAAATTCGTGCCTCGTGTTATGGCAGTTATAGTAGTTCGTCACCGTTTGGTGTTGTAGTGATGCCATTCCCAATCCATCTATTTACTATTCTTTTGTTTCTCATAGTTTTCCGGGGGCGGGTTACTGGCCCAGCGCCCCAACCGCATGGGTTTTGTGGGATTGCACATGTATTCCACGTTGTGGCGTGTCGCTTGCTTCAAGATCCTCCAGCCGCTCCTAACCTGGGAACAGACGCTGATGTTGGCCATTGGTTTTTTTGAAGGCGCCAATAACTCGCCTTGTCATCTCGAGTATCATTGGCACTCAGTATTTAATTAAGAGCCAGTGCCACCTGACTCCTTACTGAGACTCTCCTCTGGACAATCGGGCAGTCTGCGTCTCACTCCGCATAAAAATGGAGTTTTCCACCATCCGCAACCTGTGGGCGCACCCGGTAGATTTCAGCTAAGCTTGCCGTGGTAACGATGGACACCACACAAGTCGGAGCTCCAAGTTCCAGCCTGTGTGACGGTCATAGTTATCCCATGTCGGCCGGGCTAAGAGGGGTACTAGGTTTGTGAATTTTGGGTAAACCGTAGATACGGGGTGCATGAGCAGCGGAACAATGACGTTTTTTCTTCAGGAAACTGTCAATGTGGTTATTTTTGTATAGCTCAGCGACAAACTTGTTATTGGTTCGTTGGAGTTTCATGGTTGGATCGTTTCTTATAACTCTATATGTGTTGCTGTCTTGTAAAAGTGTTTCCATTTTTTCATTTTATTCCTCTTTGTATATTGCTACAGTCTTGTTTCCCTTGCCTGCTTGTACTAGTATTATATTTTTATGTTGCTAAAACAACATAAAGAAAAATGTTGTGTCCTTTTGTAGATTGCGAGTATAAACTTTTCTTTCGGTGTATTCCTAATTGTCCTCCTATAGTTGTTGAGTCCGTTGTTTATTTTGGCTCTGCATATTTCCTTTTGGTCGTCTTCGATGTTATGTACGCATTGTTCTTTATCGGCTATATGTAGAGGTGAAAAGTTTGACCTGCTTATAGGTAATGAAAATTTTTTCCCTAAAGGTAGTATCCATTTTCATTCTTATGCAAAAACTGTCTGTGTTTTGTTTTCAAACCAGTGTTCATTGTACACCAGTCCATGTTTTCTAAATTCCATTTCTTGTTGTTGATTTTCCCGTCGTGTGTTCTTAGCTTTTGTTTATGTATGAAAGACTAGAAGTCGGTTGTGCTTAATGTTGCTTGTAAATAGAATTGATTCTAAATTTTCTCTCTTGTGTTTTATTGCTTTGATATTTTGGGAGGTTTGTGTCATTTCTAAGTTTAGGATTTTTGAGTGGAAGTTGGCTTCTACAGTTTTGCATTGATTTTGTGTTGTGGTATGCAGAAAGAATTTTTATACCCCGAAGGATGGGGGTATATACATTTTGTCATTCCGTTTGCAACACATCGAAATATCCATTTCCGACCCTATAAGGTACATATATTCTTGATCAGCGTAAAAATCTAAGACGATCTAGACATGTCCGTCCGTCTGTCTGTTGAAACCACGCTACAGTCTTCAAAAATAGAGATATTGAGCTGAAACTTTGCACAGATTCTTTTTTTGTCCATAAGCAGGTTAAGTTCGAAGATGGGCTATATCGGACTATATCTTGATATAGCCCCCATATAGACCGATCCTCCGATTTAGGGTGTTAGGTCAATAAAAGCCACATTTATTATCCGATTTTGCTGAAATTTGGGACAGGGAGTTGTGTTAGGCCTTTTAACATTCTCCGTCAATTTGGCTTAGATCGGTCCAGATTTGGATATAGACGCCATATAGACCGATCCTCCGATTTATGGTCTTAGGCCCATAAAAGCCACATTTATTATCCAATTATGCTGAAATTTGGGACAGTGAGTTGTCTTAGGCCCTTCGACATCCTCCGTCAATATGGCTTAGATCGGTTCAGATTTGGATATAGCTGCCATATAGACCGATCCTCAAATTTAGACTCTTAGGCCCATATAAGCCATATTTACTATCCGATTTTGCTATAATTTGGGACAATGAGTTGTCTTAGACCCTTCGACATCCTCCGTCAGTATGGCTTAGATCGGTCCAGATTTGGATATAGCTGCCATATAGACCGATCCTCCGATTTAGGGTCTTAGGCCTATAAAAGCCACATTTATTATCCAATTTTGCTGAAATTTGGGGCAGCGAGTTGTCTTAGACCCTTCGACATCCTCCGTCAGTATGGCTTAAATCGGTCCAGATTTGGATATAGCTGCCATATAGACCGATCATCCGATTTGGGGTCTTAGGCCCATAAAACACGCATTTATTGTCCGATGTCGCCGAAATTTGGGACAGTGAGTTAAGTTAAACCCCTTGACATACTTCTGCATTATTGCACAGATCGGTCCAGATTTGGATATAGCTGCCATATAGACCGGTCTCTCGGTTTTAGGTTTTGGGGCCATAAAAAGCGAATTTATTGTCCGATGTTGGCGAAATTGTAGACAAAGAGTTAAGTTAAGCCCCTCCACATATTTCTGCTCTGGGACATAAGGTATGAGTTTTGCACCGGTTTTTGACGAAAGGTGGTTTACATATATACCCGAGGTGGTGGGTATCCAAAGTTCGGCCCGGCCGAACTTAACGCCTTTTTACTTGTTACCTTTTCTGTTGTGGATTTGGTGTGATTTGGTACCATGGTACGTAGCTTCTACATATTAGAAGAAATTTGAGTTGGAGTTGTTGTTGTGGCAGTCTTTTTGTCTCGTTGCAATATTGTTTTATTAGTTGTCGTATTTCGTTGTCATATATGAGAGCTACGTGCTGGAAGTAACCCTTCATGTTGATGCAATTTTGCGTCCGTTGTATTTTTATTCAAGTGTTGGATTTTAGCTAACTCGTTTTATTGTGCACTTGAGCATTCATTAAAGCCCTTGCAGTGACATTCAATTAATGTTCAAGTACACAATAAAAAAACCTTGGCAATGTTGGTGTATTTGGTGTTCTTACATTCATGACTATTGGGTTTAGGAGAGTAAGAGGACTCATTGAGCCGTGTTTCAAAACAAAAGCGTGCTCTATACCGTACTCAATAGTCGTTGGGTATGTAGAGCACCTTAATTAATTTGAAGAATGTGTTTATGAAAGTACATGGCGTATCAGAAATCGCGATCCACCGGAGTGTTTTGAAAATAGCTCACACTTGCCTTACTTAGAAGTCATTGAATATGATCTCGAGCTGGAAAATGTTTTGAAAAAGTCACAAAAAAATACTTTTTTTATTCCTCTTTAAACTTCCCTTTGCTTGTCGATCAATTGCAGGCTATCAAAAAATATACAGAAAACATGAAAATGAATGTTCATCTTTTATGTAAAATGTTTAACATTCACTTTGTCACCACAATGGAGCCAACCCATATTTAACCCCTCATGTTATTCGCCCTTTACAGGGTTCAATTGCATATTTGTACAACTATTAGATTGATTAGAAAAGTAAATATTTGCATTTGTCATCAAAATCGATAATTTTTAAATACACATACCCATTTATGTACATGTGAGGTAGAATATCCATTTATCCAGCCGCATATTAAACTGCTCCAAAGTACTTCCTCTCCCACTCCTTCCGCACCCTACATCTATTGCGAAATAAGTGCGGTAGGGTAGTCATTTATTTCACCTCAAATAAAATTGCTCTTAGGCTCTCTACCTCCCTTCACCTCTCTTTCTCTCGTCCAATTCCTTTGCGAGTTATGAAGTGCAACAAAGCCAGCATTTGATTAACAGGTGCAATGCCTGCATTAGAATCCTTTGTCATTCGTTTGTTCATTTGCTTGTTCGTTCAATTGTAGATTCGACACGTTTACTATTTGCAACATGGTGGATATTTATAACCATATTGACATCATTCTATACCGCCAATTTAACCGCTTTCCTCACGCTATCCCAGTTTACATTGCCTTTTAATACGGTCAACGATATTTTAACCAAAAATAAGCATTTTGTATCACAACGTGGCAGTGGCATTGAATATGCCATTAAATTGGTGAGTATATACACACTGACAGAAAAAAAAATTATTAAAAAGAATTTTAAAGCCAGTAAGGAAAGACTAAAGTCGGGCGTAGCCGACTATATAATACCCTACACCACTGAGTCCACCTACAACTTTTAATACATATATATACTATGTCTAAATCTCGCCAGACTTTAATTTTGTATACATACTGAAATGAGGATGGGAGCAGCTCATACCATCGCGGTATAATCGAGGCCACGATAGCAAACCTGGAAGGAAGGGAAGAAGTTTCGATCGGATATCTGAGATGAACCTTGAGGTCGAGTGCGAGGAACTCCTGCCAGCGGCACAGTCTTGGATTGACGGAACCCTACTATTGCCATCTGGAAGATCATGTTACACGGATGGATCAAAGCTAGAGAACAGAGTGGGCCTGGGGGTCTTCATTGAGAACTGAGGGACTGAGATCTGTTTTAGACTGCTTGACCATAATACGGTCCTGCAGGCGGAAATCCGGGCGATTACGGAATGCGTGAAGTGGTGTGGTGCTAACGCAAGGACGTCGAGTGTAAACATCTTTACGGACATTAAAATTGCCATAAGGGCAATAACAACCAGAACGGTATGGCCACGAACAGTATTGCAGTGTAAGAAGGAGACTAACGCCTTCTCCGAGGATGGCAACATCCGCATAGTTTGGGTGCCGGGCCATAACGGAGTAAGAGGGAATGAAAGGGCAGATGATTTGGCGGCCAGAGGACTGCCGTCAATTAACTTGGTTAACCCGGGTCGACGAAGTCCGAGTTAAGGGAGTGGGCGACGAATGCGCATGCAACACTGTGGAACAGCGAAACGGTCGCTAGTATGGCAAAAATCTTATGGAAGGATCCAAATCGTAAGAAGACGAGGCTATTACTGAAAGCAAGTAAAAAGGAGGTGGGTATAGCTATTGGTATCATGACGGGACACATAGGACTACGAGCTCACTTATGTAAAATCGGTACTGCAAGTGATATCATGTGTAGGCCATGCGAGATAGATGATGAGACGTTCGAGCATTTCCTTTGTCATCGCCCGGCTTTCGACAATACCAGACATGAACCAAATTAGGGGAGTGGCACTGAAAACAATTAAGTATTTTTTAAGTAGCACGGAATTCCTAACATAGATTTTCTTTTTCCAGGTTAGTTTTTTTTGTATTTAGAGCGTACAACAAGCCGATTACTGGCTTAGGTGTATGTCCATAGTGGCATGGGGCAGATTAATATCTGCACCCTCTTTTCAGCTTAACCTAACCTAACCTTGTGGAATATCGAATAGAACAGCAAGATGTTTTTACAATAGGACCCAAATTGTGGCTGGCGCAGTTTTAAAGGCGAATATCGGTTAAAAAATAATTTATGGGAATTACATATAAATCTGGACCGATTTAAAAGGAAATTTTGCACACATATTGGGACGTCAAATAGAGCAGTTCATGCAAAAGTTAGTAAAGATCACGTATTAAGACGTCAAACAAAACACCTCATGAAAAATTTGGTGAATATCGGACCAACATTGTGACTTCTACAGCCTTGATAGGCCATATGGGAGCTCTATCTAGATCTGAACCGATTTTGAAATTTTGCACACATATTGGAACGTCAAAAGGAGCATTTTATGCTAAATTTCGGATGAAAGTTGTGGCTTCTACAGCTTTAAAAGAGCATATCGGATGGAAAATATATGTGGAAGCTATATCTAAATCTGGACCGATTTGTTTGTCCTTGGTTTTGGTCCAAAGGTTTTGAATGAAAAATTTTACGACAGTCGAATAACAAATGCGATCTGTATCTTGATTACAAGAATACATGGACAGACAGGCGGACATAGTTGAACGCCTATGCCTCACGTAAGCTTACCTCTTATCGCACTTCCCGTCGAAAACATCCCGTCCTGTGCAAGATCTCCGAGATCGCAGAAAAACCGCCCCCAGAAAGGAGAGTCTGCGTCCCTGCAGACCCGGACATGAACGGAGCAAGTGCTCGACAGTCTCCTCCCCATCCTCAACAAGGCAAGTCATTGTGCGGCATTCCCATGTGCGACGCCATGCGGCTTATGGCCCAGTGTCCTGGTATGGCCCCTGTCAGTGTGCTTCGGTTGATGGCAAGACAGAGCACCCTAGCAATCCGGCGCCTATCCACGAAGTCTCATCCGCATTGGCCATTTCATCTACTTTGTTCAGCAGCTTTACAAATGGTATGTAAGCAAGACCGGTGCTCAGTGGGATGGAAACGAAAAAAACTATTGGGCTGCCCAAAAAGTAATTGGGGATTTTTCATATAGTCGGCGTTGACAAATTTTTTCATAGCTTATGACTCTGTTATTGCATTCTTTCTTCTGTCAGTTATCAGCTGATACTTTTAGTTTGCTTTAGAAAAAAAGTGTAAAAAAAGTATATTTGATTAAAGTTCATTCTAAGTTTTATTAAAAAAAAAAAATAATTTACTTTCTTTTAAAAAACCCGCAATTACTTTTTGGGCAACCCAATATTAAAAACTTTTCATCATAATACAGCGAAAAATTCATCATTTATTAACTCATAGTAGCTTTAACTTAATATTGTTCGATCTTCACCAATTTAAGAAGGCTATGTAAGGGCCTAACACAACTCATTGTATCAAATCCATCGATTGAAAAATGCAGCTTTTATGGGCCTAAAAACTTATATCGGCAGATCGGTATTTGTATAAGATAGCAATATATAGACCGATCTAAACCATAGTGCACGCGAATGTCGAAGACCCTAATGCAGCTCACTGTGTCAGCGAAATCGAGTAATAAACGTGTATATATTGTCCAATGAACATAAATTGGGAGATCGGTATATATGGCAGCTATATCCAAATATTGCCCGATCTGGACCATAATCGGTACGAATATCGAGAGACATAACGCAACTCATTGTGCTTAATTTCAGCAAAATTGGTTAATAAATTCACCTTTTATGGGTCAAAATCCTTAAACCGGGAGATCGGTCGAGAGGCCTCGAATAACTTACTATCCCAAATTTCAGTGAAATTGGAGAATAAGTGCGCCTTTTATAGCCCAAGACCCCAAGCCGAACGAAATGGCAGCTATATATAAATCTGGGCCGTAATGAACAGTGGTGTTGAGAGGCCTAACACAACTAATTTTCCCAAATTTCAGAGAAATCGGTTAATAAATTTAACTTTGATGCGCCTAACACTTTTAATCGGCAGCTCGGTCTTTATGGGGGCTAAATCAAGAAATAGTCGTATAGAGCCCATCTTTTTGTTTTTTAAAGGCTGTAGCTTGATTTCAACAGATAGACGGATGGACGTGGCTAAATCGTCTTAGATGTTTACGACGATCAAGAATATATATACTTTTAGGGGTCGTGAATGGATAATTCGAAGTGTTGGAAACCACCACCCATCCGTCGGTGGTGGGTATAAAAAGTAGGAGAAACCTCAATTCTGTAGTAAAATGCGAGATATCGACATATTAGGATTCGAATAAAGTTAAATATTCCACAAAAGAATTCAACATTAAAACTTTGGAGTCGATATAGACATATCCTACCGCGGAAACAATGGAGGAAATCTAGTAACAGCTACTGGCATTGTGTTTAGGACATGAAAATAATTTTTTTTTTCAGCTGCAGAAACCTATAAATGGTGGCAATGAATCGAGGATACACAGAAAAAAAACCACTACCAAATTTGTATGTGAAACTTTAAATTCTCAACGAGTTTTAGCATTGAATAGAAGACATTATTTGTTGAAGTACGTAAGTAAGACTCTACAAGAGACTTGACAAACAGAATTATTAAAATTTTGTGGGATTTCAACAAATTCGTTAGTTGAGGTAGTTGTTAAAATACGCGTACTACCATGTAGAACACAAAACGCCCATGCCATTCATCGCTTGCAAACACAGGTGCGAGTCCCCCGGTCGGCCAAAAAAAAGGTTATGGACCGATTTGAACCATACTTGGCACAGTTGTTGGATATCGTAACAAAACACGTCGTGCAAAATTTCATTCCCGGTTTAAGAATTGCGCACTCTAGAGGCTCAAGAAGTCAAGACCCCAGATCGGTTTATATGGCAGCTATATCAGGTTATGGACCGATTTGAACCATACTTGGCACAGTTGTTGGATATCACAACAAAACACGTCGTGCGAAATTTCATTCCAATCGGATAAGAATTGCGCACTCTACAGGCTCAGGAAGTCAAGACCCAAGATCGGTTTATATGGCAGCTATATCAGGTTATGGACCGATTTCAACCATACTTGGCACAGTTGTTGGATATCATAACAAAACACGTCGTGCAAAATTTTATCCCAATCGGATAAGAATTGAGCACTCTAGAGGCTCAAGAAGTCAAGACCCAAGATCGGTTTATATGGCAGCTATATCAAAACATGGACCGATATGGCCAATTTACAATACCAACCGACCTACACTAATAAGAAGTATTTGTGCAAAATTTCAAGCGGCTAGCTTTACTCATTCGGAAGTTAGCGTGCTTTCAACAGACAGACGGACGGACGGACGGACGGACATGGCTAGATCGACATAAAATTCCACGACGATCAAAAATATATATACTTTATGGGGTCTCAGACGAATATTTCGAGTAGTTACAATCAGAATGACGAAATTAGTATACCCCCCATCTTATGGTGGAGGGTATAAAAATTATGTTGGTAGGCAAGAGGATGCGTGCAAGACTACCAAACATGAGATCATGAGTTCAATATTCTGCAACACCAAAATTATTAAAATTTATTATTAAGGGTAATAGTAGAAAGTAACAGAGGAAAGTCCGAGAGCACAGTAAAACTAACGAGACAAAGCAGGGTGAGCCGAACAAAGAAAACAAAAACACCACCACTCGAAGCAAAGCACGGGCGTTGGCTGGATAGATGGTTTTTTGTCTTGCTAATGCATATATTGTTGTTGTTGTTATATGTTGGCTTGCAAAGAGTGCCTTTCAACAACAAATTTGTACTTTGGGTCGTTGAGATTCAAAATAAATTGTTGCAGGAAAATTAACAAATTCGCAGTTGTTTTTGCGACCAAAGTTGTTGTTTATTTTTATCTGTGTACCCTGATAGCAGTAGGGAATATATGCCACCGAGTCAGAATGAGATCAGCATAGCTTTAGCTTGGTTGAAAAACAACAAGACACCAGGAGCCGATGGATTACCAACTAAATAATTAGAGACCAGAGGCTACACATTGCTAAGCTCGTCTGCGTAATCTGCCTACAAGAACACATACCCAATGATTGGAATCTCACCATACTAGAGCATTCCTCCATAGTTAGTTCGTGCTAACTATGGAGGAATAAGTCTGCAAGTCCACGCCACAATTGAGTCTTAGATGTGGAATATAAATCATAGAGCAGATATTCACATTACGCAAAATCCTGGAAAAGGCATAAAAAGTTCTTCGGCAGTACTATATACTGGATAAGGGCTCCTCAAACCGTTGAAAACCAAACGAGGTTTCGAGCAAGGCGATAGGAAATAAAAATAATTTTTAACTTACTTTTAATTTGGAGACTACCGTAGCGCAATAGGTTAGCATGTCGGCCTATGATGCTGAACGCCTGGGTGCGAATCCTGGCGAGACCATCTGAAAAAATTTCCAGCGGTGCTTTTCCCCTCTTAATGCTGGCAATATTTGGGAGGTACTATGCCATGTAAAAACTTCTCTCCAAAGAGATGTCGCACTGCGACAAGCCTTCCGGACTCGACATTGAGCTTAAACTTGAATCGGGCCGCACTCATTGATATGTGAGAAGTTTGCCCCTGTTCCTCTGTGGTATGTTCATGGGGAAATTTTGCAACTCTCTTTTAATTTCTGCCTATATTATTGTTGTACCATAAGATGAAGGTATATTAATTTCGTCATTCCGTTTGTAATACCTCGAAATATTGATCTGAGACTCAACAAAATATTTATATATATATATATATATATATTCTTAATCGTTTTGACATTGTTAGTCGATTTAGGCATATCCGTCCGTCTGTCGAAAGCACGCTATCTTTCGAAGGAGTATAGCTTGGTGCTTGCACAAATACTTCTTATTAGTGCAGGTCAGTTGGGATTGTAAATGGGCAAAATTGGTCCATGTTTTGGTATAGCTGTCATGTAAACCGATATGTGATCTTGACTTCTTGAGCCTCTAGAGGACGTAACTCTTCTCCGTTTTGGCTGACATTTTGCACCACGTGTTTTATTTTGAGTTCCAAACAACTCTGCCAAGTATGGTTCAAATCGGTTCATAACCTGATATAGCTCCCATATAAACCGATATCGGATTATGACTTCTTGAGCCTCTTAAGGGTGCAATTATTATCCGATTTGGCTGAATTTATGCACGAAGTGTTTTGGTATGATCATCAACAACTATGCCAACTATGGTTCAAATCGGTTTATAACCTGATATAGCTCCCGATTTCTGATCTTGACTTCTTGCGCCGTTAGATGGCGTAATTATTATCCGATTTGGCTGAAATTATGCACAAAGTGTTTTAGTGAAGGAGTATAGCTAGGTGCTTAACATTTTCACAAATATTTCTTATTAGTGCAGGTCAGTTGGGATTGTAAATGGGCAAAATTGGTCCATGTTTTGGTAGAGCTGTCATGTAAACCGATTTGTGATCTTGACTTTTTGAGCCTCTAGAGGACGTAAATCTTCTCCGTTTTGGCTGACATTTTGCACCACGTGTTTTATTTTGACTTCCAAACAGCTTTGCCAAGTATGGTTCAAATTGGTTCATAACCTGATATAGCTCCCATATAAACCGATTTCTGATTTTGACTTCTTGCGCCGTTAGATGGCGTAATTATTATCCGATTTGGCTGAAATTATGCACGAAGTGTTTTGGTATGACCATCAACAACTATGCCAAGTATGGTTCAAATCGGTTCAAATCGGTTCATAACCTGATATAGCTCCCATATAAACCAATTTCAAGTCTCGACTTCTTGAGACGTTAGATGGCGCAAATCTCCTCCAATTTAGCTGACCAACGACTTCTTGTATGACCTTTAAAATACGTGTTAAATATGACCTGAATCAGTCCATAACCTGATATAGCTCCCATATAAACAGATCTCCCAATTTTAATTCTTAAACCACTATAGGGCGCAATCTTATCCTATTTGGCTGAAATGTTGCACCTTGAATTCCACCATGGCCAAACCAAGTATTGCACCAATCGGTTTATAACTTGGAAAAGCTGACTTTGCATAGCAATTCTTATCCATTGTCCTTTGTTTGTCTATAAAGGGATATCGGCCAAAGAACTTGACAAATGCAATCCATGGTGGAGGGTATATAAGATTTGGCCGGCCGAACTTGGAAAGCTTTTACTTGTTATATCCTACAGCACCACTGTGGTACTGGGTATTATAACTCTGTACATTTGTTTGCAACGCTAAGAATGAGTAGAGCCATTGGTAAGTATACCGATCGACACAGAATCACTTTCTGATTCGATTTAGCCATGTCCGTCTGTGAGTTCATGTATTTTTGTTATCAAGGTACAGGTCGTGTTTAAAGTCCAATCGTCACGAAACTTGTACATGCCATTTTGCTGGCTCAGGGACGAACGCTATTAATTTTGATACAAAATCGGTTCAGACTTAGATATAGCTGCCATCCATATATGAGTATCGACCGATTTGCACTTATAAGGCCGTAGTAAATACAATTTTGAACCGATCTGTACAAAATTTAGCACAAATGCAAAATTTCATCAAAATCGGTTCAGATTTCTATATAGCTCCCATAAATATGTATCGCCCGATTCACACATATAAGGCCGTAGTAACCTCAATTTCAAACTGATATTTGGCACGAATTGTTTTGTTAACGAATAGCTTATGATCTAGCATTTACTGACTACTACTTTTTATTTCAAAGTAGTTGTAGGTGCATCTGGTGTTGTAGGGTCGCCCGATTTTAGCTTTTCCTTACTGGTTATAATTAATTCCCTTTTTTCCTCCACAGACCAATGAAAGCTTGTCTATGTTAAGCGGCATGGTTGATAGAAAATATGCCGTTTTCACTGAAGACACCAATGATACCTTAAATTTGCGCAAATATGTGGAAAAATCCGGCTATGTCTTTGTAAGGGATCGTCCAGCTATTACCCACGTACTCTATGCGGATTACTTGTATCGCAAGACTATCAGTTATGATAATGAGAAGATTCATTGTCCCTTTGCCATGGCCAAGGATCCTTTCCTGAAGAAGAAACGCTCATTTGCTTATCCCAGAAATAGTAATTTGAGTGAACTTTTTGATAGAGAGTAAGTAAGAAATAAGACAGAGCGAGAGAGTAAAGAATAATTTGTATGTTTTATTTATTTACAGGTTACTCAATCTTGTGGAATCTGGCATTATTAAACATTTGTCAGCTCGCTCATTACCAAATGCCGAAATTTGTCCCCAGAATTTGGGTGGCACTGAACGTCAATTGCGCAATGGTGATTTGATTATGACCTACTACATTATGTTTGCTGGCTTTGCCACCTCTATTGTGGTGTTTAGCACTGAAATGCTATTCCGTTACATCAACTATCGGCGAGAGGCAAATCAATGGGCCACCCATGGTGTGGGTCGTACTCCGAATGGTGGTCAAGTCAAACCCTCCAAATGGTTTTGGCGCATCGGTGGTGGTTCTGGCAGTGCCAAAGAATTGTTGGGTAGTGCTCATACAAACCAGATAACACCACCTCCACCTTATCAGAGCATATTCAGGGGACGTCAAGAGAATACCAACATACGTCGTTGGCAGCATGCAGCCAATTTTGGAGCCAACAATGGTGCTCCTGGCGGCGAAGGAGGATTTGGTGTATTGCGACCCGTGGGTCTTGGAAATTATTATGGCAATGATATTGGAGCACCAATAAATGGAGGTTTGGAGACAACCGGTTTAAGAAAGTTCATAAATGGCCGCGAGTACATGGTATATCGTACCCCCGATGGACGTAATCAATTGGTACCAGTTAGAGTACCATCGGCTGCTTTATTCCAATACTCGTATACGGAATAGAGATAGAGGAATACGCATTGAAAATAAGCGCTGTTGCTGTGTTCTTTGTCCTTTTCTATTATTATGTATGTTTGCATATGTGTTGTTAGTGTTTTTGTTTTCTGATAGATTTTAAGGAAGAATTAAATTTTTGAATATTCTTTGCGTTATTAAAGTTTGACTCTATGTATGTACGTTTTGAGATTTAACAAGTAAAAGCGTGCTAAGTTCGGCCGGGCCGAATCTTATATACCCTCCACCATGGATCGCATTTGTCGAGTTCTTTTCCCGGCATCTCTTCTTAGGCAAAAAAGGATATAAGAAAAGAGTTGCTCTGCTATTAAAACGATATCAAGATATGGTCCGGTTCGGACCACAATTAAATTATATGTTGGAGACCTGTGTAAAATTTCAGCCAAATCGTATAAGAATTGCGCCCATTGGGGCTCACGAAGTAAAATAGGGAGAACGATTTATATGGGATCTGTATCGGGCTATAGACCGATTCAGACCATAATAAACACGTTTGTTGATGGTCATCAGAGGATCCGTCGTACAAAATTTCAGGCATATCGGATAATAATTGCGACCTCTAGGGGTCAAGAAGTCAAGATCCCAGATCGGTCTATATGGCAGCTATATCAGGTTATGAACCGATTTGAACCTTATTTGACACAGTTGTTGAAAGTAAAAATAAAATACGTCATGCAAAATTTCAGCCAAATCGAATAGGAATTGCGCCCTCTAAAAGCTCAAGAAGTCAAATCCCCAGATCTGTTTATATGACAGCTATATCAGGTTATTAACCGATTGCAACCATACTTGGCACAGTTGTTGGATATCATAATGAAATACTTCGTGCAAAAATTCATTCAAATCGGATAAGAATTGTGCCCTCTAGAGGCTCAAAAAGTCAAGACCCAAGTTCGGTTTATATGGCAGCTATATCAGGTTATAAACCGATTTAATCCATACTTGGCACAGTTGTTGGGTATCATAACAAAACACGTCGTGCGAAATTCCATTCCAATCGGATAAGAATTGTGCCCTCTAGAGGCTCAAGAAGTCAAGACCCAAGATCGGTTTATATGGCAGCTATATCAGGTTATGGGTCGATTTGGACCATACTTGGCACAGTTGTTGGATGTCATAACAAAACACGTCGTGCAAAATTTTATTCTGATCGGATAAGAATTGCGCACGCTAGAGGCTCAAGAAGTCAAGACCCAAGATCGGATTATATGGCAGCTATATCAGGTTATGGACCGATTTAAACCATACTTGGCACAGTTGTTGGATGTCATAACAAAACACGTCGTGCAAAATTTCATCCGAATCGGATAAGAATTGCGCACTCTAGAGGCTCAAGAAGTCAAGACCCAAGATCGGTTTATATGGCAGCTATATCAGGTTATGGACCGATTTGAACCATACTTGGCACAGGTATTGGATATAATAACAAAACACGTCGTGCAAAATTTCATTCTGATCGGATAAGAATTGCGCACGCTAGAGGCTCAAGAAGTCAAGACCCAAGATCGGATTATATGGCAGCTATATCAGGTTATGGACCGATTTAAACCATACTTGGCACAGTTGTTGGATGTCATAACAAAACACGTCGTGCAAAATTTCATCCGAATCGGATAAGAATTGCGCACTCTAGAGGCTCAAGAAGTCAAGACCCAAGATCGGTTTATATGGCAGCTATATCAAAACATGGACCGATATGGTCCATTTACAATACCAACCGACCTACACTAATAAGAAGTATTTGTGCAAAATTTCAAGCGGCTAGCTTTACTCCTTCGGAAGTTAGCGTGCTTTCGACAGACAGACAGACGGACGGACGGACGGACGGACGGACGGACGGACAGACGGACGGACATGGCTAGATCGACATAAAATGTCACGACGATCAAGAATATATATACTTTATGGGGTCTCAGACGAATATTTCGAGTAGTTACAAACAGAATGACAAAATTAGTATACCCCCCATCTTATGGTGGAGGGTATAAAAAAAAGAAAGAGTGTTTGTTTATATTCGCTCCGCTCAGCTCTTTAATTTTTAAATTGATTATATTGGGTTGCCCAAAAAGTAATTGCGGATTTTTCATATAGTCTGCGTTGACAAATTTTTTCACAGCTTGTGACTCTGTAATTGCATTCTTTCTTCTGTCAGTTATCAGCTGTTACTTTTAGCTTGCTTTAGAAAAAAAGTGTAAAAAAAGTATATTTGATTAAAGTTCATTCTAAGTTTTATTAAAAAGAAAGCAAATTCTTTTAAAAAATCCGCAATTACTTTTTGGGCAACCCAATATATTTTTATACCCACCACCGAAGGATGGGGGTATATTCATTTTGTCATTCCGTTTGCAACACATCGAAATATCCATTTCGGACCCTTTAAAGTATATATATGTATTCTTGATAGTCGTAAAAATCTAAGGCGGTCTAGCCATGTCTGTTGAAATCATGCTACAGTCTTTAAAAATAGAGATATTGAGCTGCAATTTTGCACAGTGTAGATCGATCCGCCGATTTAGGGTCTTAGGCCCAAAAAATCCGCATTTATTATCCGAGTTTGCTGAAATTTGGGACAGTGAGTTATGTTAGACCCTTCGATATCCTTCTTCAATTTGACCTAGATCGGTCTAGATTTGTATATAGCTGTCATATAGAAAGATCTCTCGATTTAAGGTCTTGGGCCCATAAAAAGCGCACTTATCAACCGATTTCCCAGAAACTTGGGACAGTAAGTTGTGTTAGGTCCATCGATATTCTTCTTCAATTTGGCCCAGATGGGTCTAGATTTGGATATAGCTGCCAAATAGACCGGTCTCTCGTTTTAAGCTTTTGGGTCCATAACAGGCAAATTTTTTGTTCGATTTCTCCGAAATTTGGAAGAGTGATTTGTGTTTGGCCGACATCGTTCTTGGATCGGTTTAGATATAGCTCCCATATATATGTTTCGCCTGATTTGCACTTATATAATCGTATTAACAAGAAATTTCGACACGACTCATCTAAACGTATATTCAAAATTTCATTAAATCGGCTGAGATTTGGATATAGCTCGTATATATATTTCGCACGACTTACACTTATAACTGTAGCCGTTGAGTCGAGCGGACGTGTTTTTATTTCGCTCCTCAAAGAAAAAAAATATATATTCGTATTTCGGAATAGGTACTACCTATTACGAAAAAAAAATTTAAAGTCTTTTGGAGTAGGCTAGAAATGGACTCCAAAGACTCAAGATCTGCGGTGGTGGCGTCAGACCGTAGCGTGTTGTCCTCCCCACCTATACGTGTGGGTGCCTTAGAACCTGTTGTCGAGAATAATGCTGCAAGCGCACAACTAGTCATCAGACTAATTAACGAGGAAGAGACGGATAAACCAGAGGGATGCACAGTTCGTCCCCAGCCTTTAAGTAAAGGTGGTGTTTCTGACTCGGATTTAGGCAGCGACGGGGTGGGTGCAAAACTCAACCTGGTGAGAAAGATGGATATTCCATAGCTCACAAAGATGACGGTCTTCATCAAGGGATGGGACAGTAAATATGCCACGGAACGCATGTTAGGATTCTTGGGCAAGCAAAACCAAGGTTTGGTCGCAGAGAAGTGGGAGGTCTTCCTCAGGGTAGGAGAAGGAGCAAGGAACTCTCCTTGTGGTTGGCATTGATTAAGTCTCCGTGACGAGTTTGGCTAAGACTAAAGGCATGGCGCACTACGGGAGCAAAGCTGTCTTTTTCAAGCTTGGGAGGACTAGGATAGGCAGAAATTCTTATTTTAAGACATCAGGCCGTGCAGTGGCAGGTGACTCTACACCGCCCAACGAACAGGGGGCTGACAGCGAGACAATCACAGCCTCTCTCAATATTAGAAAGACTAGGATAAGCCAAGATCCTAATACTACAGTATCAGGTAGTGCAGTGGCGAGAGAGACTCAACACAGCCTAACAAACAGGGACCCAACACCGACTTCAAGATTCGGAATGCTGGGATAGCTTAAGATCCTAAAATTGAAACATTAGGCAGCGCAGCGGCAGGAGTGTTAATGCAACCCAACGAACAGGGAGCCGATGATGGTACCATCACCTACTCCCACAAAGCCCGTTTACTTAAGATTTGGAAGACTAAAATAGGCAAAGATCGTAGTATTGAAACATCAGGTAGTACAGGGAAAGCAAACCCAATACAGCCTAACGAAAAGGGACCCGACGATGGAACTATTATCGCCTTTATAACGAGTCAGAAGGCAAATAACCCCAAACGATGACATCAGGCGGTGCAGTGACACGAAAGTCAATGCAGTCTAAAGAACAGGGAGCAGACGATGAGATCATCACCTACTCCCAAGATGCCCATTAACTGGAGGACCAATGATTGAGGCAATCCAGATAAACGTCCACCGGAGCGAGACTGCTACACACGCTCTGATGGAGAAAATCAGCAAGGGCAAGATTCATATTGCCTTAATTCTGGAGTCATGGACGACCCGAAACAAAGTTTCTGGACTGAACCATATCAACTACCAATTATTCTATGCTAACACTGGTACTCGGCCGAGGGCCTGCGTAATTTGTCATAAAAATTTGAATTATATATTTTTCCCAGAGTTGTCAACGTCGGATGCAACAGTGGTGAGACAGGGAGACGGTGGGGCATACCTGGCATCACTTTATCTGCCTTTGGACTCTCCGACACCGCCATCGACGTCGGAGCTGCAACGGCTGGTGGGGAAAGCAAAAAAAAGACATGAAATGAGGTACTAATAGGGTGCGATGCGAACTCTCACCACATTTCGTGGGGTAGTACCGACACTAATAAGCGGGGCCAAGCCCTGGCAGAGTTCTTGAATACTAATGACCCAATAACACTTAATATTGGTAACACCGCTACCATTGTTAGTAGGATTAGGTGGGAGGTATTAGATGTAACGATATGTTCGAAAAATCTAATCGATGAGGTTCAGGATTGGAGGGTCTCAATGAAACACTCCATCGATACATTAGGTTTAGAATCATCGCTACATTAGGTTTAAAAAAGCACGGCCAGCGCCAAATCCGATAAGCTTCCGGAATAAGCTGAAAACCAACTGGACAAAATTCGGAAGGCTACTTAGAAGAAGTCTTGGGCAAGATAATTTAGATTGTCCAAGCATAGAAGACATTGACTAAAATGTCAACCGGATTACGACTGCACTGGTGGGGTCCTTCGAAGATAGTTGTCCTCCTCGGGAAAGGAAATCAGCCCAAGGAAAACCCTGGATGATCGGGGAGATTCGCAATATTGGGAAAGAGTTCTGCAGACTTTTTAACAGAGCACGTCGTCAAAAAGCGGACGTTTATTGGAATGTGTATAACACACGGCTCAAGGAATACAATAAGATTACCAGAGCGGCAAAACGTGCTTCCTGGTAGATTTTTTGCGAACAGGTCGATAGCGTTAATGACGCCTCATAGATAAAAAATGTTTTCTCAAAAACCCATATCCTAACTGAAACTTTAGTAGACGACAAGGGAGTGAGAGCAGAGACAACGGAGCACATGTTGAGGCTTTTGATGACAATCCATATTCCACAGGATACGGCGGGACTCACGGAGACACCGGAATCTTTGAATAATGACGTTGATCGAAGGTTTATAATTACAGAATTTATGGTGAAGGAATCCTTGAGTAGCTTCAAACCATTTAAGTCACCCGGACCTGGTGGAATATTTCCGGCGTTATTACAGAAAGAGGCAGACTATATGGCGCCCCACCTGGCCAATATTTCCACAGCAGCGACTTGCATATACTCCGAAAACCTGGCAAGAGCAATGGTGGTATTAGACCCAAGCCCGGTAAGGCAAGCCATGAGTCACCAAAGGCCTACAGACCTATAAGCCTTACGTCCTTTCTACTCAAAACCATTTAAAGTATTTTGGACCCCATGATAAACAGTAGGACGTCCAGCGAACGGCTCAAATACAAACAGCATGCCTATGTTTAGGGAAGGTCGGTAGAGACTGCCCTGCACAAGCTTGTGCATACATCGAGGGGGCTTTTAACAATGTGTGGACCGACACACTGATCCAATCCTTAGACCAATACCGGTTGGAACGGGTCCTTAGAGACTGGATAAACCATATGCTAAGGAACAGGTGGATAAATTGTGTGTCCCATGGCATAAATATAAGGGAGAAAGTGGCACAAGGCACGCCACAGGGGGGCATTTTATCGCCACTCCTATGGGTGACCACCATAAATGACCTATTACGGATGCTGACTGACGATGACAAACGATGTTATAATACTTCTAAGGGGTAAGGATCCGAACGAGCTATGCAGAAGGGCCGAATGGGTTTTGCATATGACCTATGACTGGGCCAGACCCAGAGGTCTCAATGTTAGCCTAGAGAAGACTGAAATATGCCTGTTCACGAGGAAAACGAAGGTGGGCCAATTTAACGTACCACGTTTTCTCAATAAGACGATTTCGATATGTGACAAGGTCAAAGAGAAGGTGGAGCGATGAGGACCACGCTCACTAGGTCAGTGGAGACTATTCTAGATATCCGACCCATTGACATACAGTTTAAGTGTGAGGCAGCCACTGCGGATATGAGACTTAACGCGATGGGAGAATGGATTGAGAATGGAAGCAGCTCATACCATCGCGGTATAATCGAGGCCACGATAGGAAACCTGGAAAGAAGGGAGAAGGTTTCCTATCGAATACCTGAGATGAACCTTGAAGTCGAGTGCGAGGCACTGCTGCCATCGGCACAGTCATGGATTGACGGAATCATAGTATTGCCACCTGGAAGATCATGTTACACGGATGAATCAAAGCTAGAGGACAGCGTGTGAATAGGGGTCTACATTGAGAACCCAGGGACTGAGATCTGTTTTAGACTGCGTGACCATAATACGGTCCTTGGGGGCGGATATCCGGGCAATCACGAAATGTGTGAAGTGGTGTGGTGCTAACGCGAGGACGTCGAGTGTGAACATTTTTACCGACAATAAAATTGTCATAAGGGCAATAACAACCAGGACGGTATGGTCACGAACAGTGCAGTGCAGTGTAAGAAGGAGATTAACGCCTTCTCTGAGGATGGCAAAATACGCATAGTTTGGGTGCCAGGCCATAATGGAGTAAGGGAAAATGAAAGGGCAGACGATTTGGCAGTGAAGGCCAGAGGACTGTCGTCTTTCGGATCGACGCAGACCTAGTTAAGGGAGTGGGCGACGAATGCGCATGCAACATTGTGGAACAGCGAAACGGTCGGTAGGACAGCGAAAATCCTTTGGGGGGATCCAGATCGTGAGAAAACGAAGCTATTACTGAAAGGAAGCAAGACGCAGGTCAGTATAGCTATTGGTATCAAACTTCAACCACCACTCTTGTTATTTACATTGTGTAACATATAACAACAATAAACAACACTGAATTGATCTCTTGCGTTTGCATACATATTTAATACGGTCTGTCTGTCTAAGCTTTTTGTAGCTTAAGCATATATTTATATTCAGTAAAACATATATTACCTTCATTCCCAACCATTTGTGCGAAATGGATTCCTTCCATCTCTTCTCAGGCCCTTTGGAATAATCTATTAATGATTTTATGATTGAAATTTTCGACCCCCTAACTGCAAACTACCAAAAACCCTTGAAAACTCCTTGCATGTGGTGTATAATTAACATATTATCACGTCAGAGTGACCTTTTCAAAATTGTCTACTGGCACAGCATTCAATTATGGTTTCTTTGCTGTTGTTGAAGTGTCAGCTCTCCTACCCAACAGACGTTACGTAATGCCAACTAATTATTCTCCAATTATCATTTTCCCCTACACACTAACACAGTTCCCTTACACACTAACACAGTCACATATTGTAGATTGTGGTTTTTTCAATGATTTGATTGTTTATTGCTTATACGATTTTGGTCGCTTTGATTAATTAAGTTATGGCCTGGGCATTTATTGATGGTGGGCGTAACTGTGAGTGATGCACACAGAAATGCTGTTTGGAACTCGTATACGCATATCTAACTCCTCCCTCCTCCTCTTAAGGCACTGCTCTCCTTGTGAGGGACTCACCACATAACGAAAAGACATCAATGATTCAAATAGTGTAAGGTCATTTGTGACAGAGAGATAATTGTGTTAGTATTTGAGGGGAACATTGCTATGTTTGTACGAGTATGAATGTTCACATGATTTTGATAGTATTTTGGTATTTGTTTGCTTGCCTTTATTTAAACCTTAGATTTCGGCTTGCGTGATTCGTTGTTAAGAAATAATTGCTTGGGGAATGGAAAATGAACAGTTAACACCTTTTGATATGGTGTTTGTAAAACATTTTTCAGTAAATTGAGTGGGTTTTGAGGACACAGTGGAGGATATTTATGTAGACGGACGGAGCATGTAGCTGTTATTTCTAGTCACATTTCATCAATGTATCCTCTCGTTCCACTTTGTCTAGATTTAGTCCTCTTTAAACCACCAATGCCTGGATACCCACCACCTCGGGTATATATGTAAACCACTTTTCATCAAAATTCGGTGAAAATTTCATACCTTATGTCCCATATCAGTTATATCAAAATAGGTTACGATTTGGACCAAATACTAATAAGCATACTAGCTAAATCTAAAAATAAACCGATCTGAACTATATACGACACGGATGTCGAAAAGCCTAATGTAAGACACTGTGTCAAACTTCAGTGAAATCGGATTATAAATGCGCCTTTTATGGGGCCAAGACTTTAAATAGAGATATTGCTCTACATTGCAGCTATATCCAAATCTGGACCGATTTGGGACAAGTTGCATAAAAATGTCGAAGAGCCTAATACAAAGCACTGTCCCAAATTTCGGCGAAATCGGACAATAAATGCGTCTTTTATGGGGCCAAGACTTTAAATCGAGATATCGGTCTATGTGGCAGCTACATCCAAATCGGGACCGATCTGTGCGATATTGCAAAAGTATGTCAAGGCCCTTAACCTAACTTACTGTCCCAAATTTCGGCGACATCGGACAATAAATGAGCATTTTATGGGCCCAAAACCATAACTCAAGAAATCGGTCTATATGGCAGCTATATCCAAATCTGAACCGATCTGGACCAAATTGAAGAAAGATGTCGAAGGGGCTAACACAACTCATTGTCCCAAATTTTAGCAAAATCCGATAATAAATGTGGGTTTTATGGGTCATACACCATAAATCGGAGGATCGGTCTATATGGCAGCTATATCCAAATCTGAACCGATCTGAGCCAAATTAACGGAGGAAGCCGAAGGGCCTAACACAACTCACTGTGCCAAATTTCAGCAAAATTGGATAATAAATGTGGCTTTTATGGGCCTTAGACCTTAAATCGGAGGAACGGTCTATATGGCAGCTATATCCAAATCTGGACCAATCTGAGCCATATTGATGGAGGAAGTCGAAGGGCCTAACACAACTCACTGTCCCAAATTTCATCAAAATCGGTTAATAAATGTGGCTTTTGTGGGCCTAAGACCCCAAATCGGAGGATCGGTCTATTTGGCAGCTATATCCAAACCTAAACCGATCTGAGCCAAATTAACGGAGGAAGTCTAAGGGCCTAACACAGCTCACTGTCCCAAATTTCAGCGAAATCGGTTAATAAATGTGGCTTTTGTGGGCCTAAGACCCCAAATCGGAGGATCGGTCTATATGGCAGCTATATCCAAACCTGAACCGATCTGAGCCAAATTAACGGAGGAAGTCGAAGGGCCTAACACAGCTCACTGTCCCAAATTTCAGCAAAATCGGTTAATAAATGTGGCTTTTATGGGCCTTAGACCCTAAATCGGAGGATCGGTCTATATGGCAGCTATATCCAAATCTGAACCGATCTGAGCCATATTGACGGAGGATGTCGAAGGGCCTAACACAACTCACTGTCTTAAATTTCAGCAAAATCGGATAATAAATGTGGCTTTTATTGGCCTAAGACCCTAAATCGGCGGATCGGTCTATATGCGGGCTATATCAAGATATAGTCCGATATAGCCCATCTTCGAACTTAACCTGCTTATGGACAAAAAGAAATCTGTGCAAAATTTCAGCCCAATATCTCTATTTTTAAAGACTGTAGCGTGATTTCAACAGACAGACGGACGGACATGTCTAGATCGTCTTAGATTTTTACGTTGATCAAGAATATATATACTTTATAGGGTCGGAAATGGATATTTCGATGTGTTGCAAACGGAATGACAAAATGAATATACCCCCATTCTTCGGTGGTGGGTATAAAAAACCCAATGTCCTGGTATTGGCGTTAGCTTCATGACACCAGCGACAAATATCGTAATTTCTAATGCTAATATGAGCTTTGTGTGTATCAATGTTACGATTTGAGCGTTCGTCCTATTATTCTTTCGAATGCTCACAACCTGCTGTTGAGATCTGTCTACTAAACCACGTTTCTTTTTAACGTAATCGAAGCCGGTATCTATTATATTGGGTTGCCCAAAAAGTAATTGCGGATTTTTCATATAGTCGGCATTGACAAATTTTTTCACAGCTTGTGACTCTGTTATTGCATTCTTTCTTCTGTCAGTTATCAGATGTTACTTTTAGCTTGCTTTAGAAAAAAAGTGTAAAAAAGTATATTTGATTAAAGTTCATTCTAAGTTTTATTAAAAATGCATTTACTTTCTTTTAAAAAATCCGCAATTACTTTTTAGGGCAACCCAATATATGAGAGAGGCGGGTAAATATTTGTTATTAAGACCGTGGGATGATTTTCACACACTCGCGCAAGCAAATCACCTTTCTCGTAACCTGTCTCATCCCTGTGCTTGTGCTATCGCACCAAATATTGCCGAAATTCCCAGATAGTCCCTACATCGAAGCGGTTTAGTTTCTGGTATCCACAAGGGCTTTATGCAATATGTGTATAAGACCGCCAGGTCGATTTTCCTTAACAACTCTATGTCCGCAGCCCTGGCAATCACTAAGAATTTTGCCTTTATGATACTGCAATCATTCCTGATGCGGTGAGAAACATCGATTTGTAGTTCTGAGTAGTGGGTTCCACATTCGTTTCCACTATCCATCTGTATATTAAAATGGCCAATCCTATTTTCTTTTTCAATTAACCAACACGCAGGGGATGTTTCCTATATATGCAAACTAGCTGGACAGGGCCCGTTCCGCTGCGGCTTCTTTCACTCTAGCACGGTTAGGAAATAAGACCTGTTTTGGGGTGCTGGTGCTGCCTTCCAGATATTTCCTGCTCTACTCCCAAATACCTTTCAGCCTTATATTGCCGTGGTCGGTAAATATATCCGGTATGGGGTTATTTTTGGGGGTGAAGACGACGCCCATATATCAGATTCGTGCTCTAGTCTCAAATACCTTTCATTTGAGCTCCATATTGTCATTATTGGTTTATATTCCCCCAGATTTCTATTTTTGAGTTATTATAATCGAACTAAATTTCGCTTAAATCACCCCACCCATCTTTAAGATCTGGCGTTTTTGAAAATAGGGTAAGGGGAGGGTTCGCCCATTAAAGTTTGGATGTAGACCTACTTCATTCTATTGGTTTTGGTGGTGGATTGGAGTAGCTAAACCCTTTGCCCCGAAAGTGGATATCAGATTCATATTCTTCTCCCAAAAACCACATTGGAGCTACATATTGCTATAGTCGGTATATGTGTGTGGTTTAGGGGGAGTTTATGAGGAGAGACGTCCCTGAAACATTTGGACATAAAACGTCCAGTTTGAGGGGTTTGTAGGGTGGGCGGCCACCAACTCACTAAGCCCTGAAAAAAATATCAGCATCGTGCTCTATTCTCAAATTTCTTTTATTTGAGCTGCAAATGCTATTGTTTTAGGGGGAGTTTATGGGGTGCGACGACCCCCCCAACACTTGGCCTTAAAATTGGATATCAAATTCGTATTCTACAATACTATCAATTGCCATAGTAGGCACACATGACCAGTTTAAAAAAGAGGAGTATAGGGTGCGTGCTAGAGCACGATTTTGTTTGAGCCCTATAATGTCATGTATTTTGAAGATGGCTATGAAGATATTCAAAATCATATTACAAAGCTACCACTTAGCATACCATATTTTTAAAGGCCCATGGGTCCTCCTGTGTCTATCCCAATATTTGAGGGTAAAAACTGTACTCTACTACCAAAGAATTTTTATTGCTATCCTGATCGGCCTTCATATATTATTTTAATTCCTTTTTTTTGGGTTGGATAGGGGAGGGGGAAATGTCCTCTGACACATCCTTTCATTTGAGTACAGTATGACAATTTGGTGTTTTAAACATGGCCTGCTGAATGGCAGGCTGGACCTTGAATCCTTATATCAACATTAGATTCGAACTCCACTGGTATCCAACCTTTCTTTTAATTCGCAAATTATGCCGCCCAACCTACACATTCTATTGCAGGGTATTTAGTGGGTGGGCCTGTCCCAGACTCTGTCCCAAATGTGTATACCAGATTCGTAGTCAACGCCCAAAGACTTTTCATTTGATACCCATTTTGTGACGTTGGACAGTCATGCCCGTTTTGGTGGTATTTGGGGTGGAGGAGGCCAAATTTCTTGTAACAGATGTGTCTTCAACTTCCAAACACCTTTCATTCGATATCCTTATAGTCCCAATTGGTAAATATGCCTGGTGGGTAGTTTTGGGGGGGTGTGGAGGCCCCTCAGACATCAAGGAATAACTTTTTATGTCAGATTTTTACTCTACTTTTAAATACCTTTCATTTGATACCCATAGCGGTGAAAGAGTCCTGTTTGAAGGTTTATTGGGGGTAGGGGACCCCCGAACACTTAGAGTGAAATTTGTATACGAAGTTCGGACTCTACTCTTAAATGCCTTTCGTTTCATACTCATATTGTCCCAATGGGTAAACCTGTCCATTCGGGTGGGTTTTGGGATGGGGCGTCCCCCAGGTTATTTGACCCAACAATTTTATACTGATTTTCAAAATTTCGCTTAAATCGGTGCACCCATCTCCGAGATCTGGCGTTTTTGAAAGTTGGGTTATCCCTTCGGATATCACCCCACTCTATAATGGTCAGCAAGACCTGTCGGAGTGTATCATCTATAATCCGCCTCCTTTCTCCAATCTCTAGTCCGTACGTCTGTCTGTCGAAAGCACGCTAACTCTCGAAGGAGTCAAGCTAGGCGTTTGAAATTTTGCACAAATACTGTTTGTTATTAGTGCAGGTTGATAGAGATTGTAAATGGGCCATATCGGTCCATGTGTAGATATATCTGGCTGCCATGTAAACTGATCTTGGATCTTGATTTCTTGAGCCACTAGAGGGCGCAATTTTCATCCGATGTGGCTGAAATTTTCCATTGGTAGTTTTGTTGTAACTTCCAATAACTGTGCTAGATTTGGTTCAAATCGGTTGACAGCCTGGCATAGCTCTCATGTTAACCGATCTCGGTTTACAAATGGAGCTACAAAACTGTGGAGGGTATAACAATGTTTACATAATCTAATATATGGCTTAAGATGGGTGGTAGATGGTCCCCCTTCAAATCCTCCTCTCCACCCCATTTGGTTGTATTTCAGCAACAGGCTGTTATTCAAACCACAACACCACTATGCTTGTTTTCATTTGGTTCTTCATAACAACAAATCCTGTTGCTTTCGATGACTAATAACGACGATAAATAAGGCCTTTAAGTTTTATCGTTGCCAAGGCAACTTAATTTTTGTTTTTTTTTCAAGCAAACATTCTTATCGATAACTTACTTTCTGGAAAAATTGCACAAAAGTAAAAAGTAAAAAAATCCTTAGAAATTAAAAATGCCCCTTTTGGAGGCTCCTGCAGATTTAAGTGGATCTTCACCCGATATTTCCCTTAATCAGGATGCTATGCCACAGCATCTACAACAAGGTCAACAGGCCCAGGGCCAAGTACAGCAACTACAACTACCGTTGCCCATAGCCCCAGTGGCTGCAGCGCAAATACATTTGCCCACACCCGAGCCACGTTATCGCCATGAACAGGCCCAAGTGTTGTTAGAAAACAATCAGAATTTACTGAGAAATTTACCTCCTTTAAATTTCGATCCTGATGTCATAGAGCATGAGGAGGAAAACTATATGCCAGCTTATGTGCATATGCTGCCGGTGGTGTTGCCTGCACAGGCACCAGAGCCTACCTTAGATGAGATGTTGGTAAGTTGTTAAAAAATAAACAAAAAATAATTCTCAATAATATGAAAATTTGTAAAAAATTCAGAGACGTGTCACCGGTCGCACTGACCTTCACAATGTTGACTCTGTGCGCTTGCGCGTAATTTCCTATACCCTAAGCCTATCCCATTTGGCCATGTTTTTACCTTGCCTTCAGCAATTGGATCTTAGTGGCTCTGTTCTCTGTACCTTGCGTGACCTGGGCTATGGTCTTATTCATTTGACCCATTTGAATGTCAGCAATTGTGGTTTGAATAGCCTAGATGGCACTGGGGGATTTCCCAATTTAAGAGTCCTGGTGGCCGATGATAATATGATACAACGACCTGGCTCTTTATCGGACCTACCTTTGTTGCAGCATTTCAGTGTACGCCATAATCGTATTAGTGAATTGGGTATATTGACATTTTTGGGCATGTGTGCCAATTTATTGGAGATCGATCTCCGAGGTAATCCAGTCTGCCACCAGCCTTTATATCGCCAGACTTTGCAACGCAACATAGCAACGCTGCAGGTATTGGATGGAGTGCCAGTCAATAATATGGCCCAAGGTGGACCACCTTTAAGTTCTTTGGAGAGTGATGACATATCTTCGCTGTCCAGTGCTTCTGGTTCTGTGCCCTTGGCTTCACCCACAACATTTCGTCCAGCTACTGCTCCCCTAGCCAGAACAAATTGTGAGCCAGTGATTAGAAGTGGGGTAGCTAACATACCCAGACCCAATACCGGTAAGCATATGAGACATTTTCTGTAGAAGAATTTTTTCTTTAAATGCATACTTTTTAGTCTCTTTGGCTTCCCGCTCCAGTTCCTTGTCTTCTGGCTCCCCTGTAATGGGTTCTGTATTGACTTTGGCTCGCCAAAGACAACGCCGCAAACAACATCATCACACAAATGCCTGGGGCTCTTCAGATAGTTCAAATTATTCCAGTGCAGCTTCTTCACGGCCCTCTTCGTCGATTTCATCGGCTGGCAGTTGTGATTTGTCCTCGCCACAGGCTACGGCAAAATACATCTTTTAAAATTTAAACTAAAACAAGTGAAAAGTTGTTAAGTTCGGCCAGGCCGAACTTTGGATACCCACCACCTCGGGTATATATCTAAGCCCACCTTATGTCATAATCCGCATAATGTATGCTCTCATAGCAGTTGTATTGAAATATGGTCGGTTTTGGACCAAATTCGTTCGTTTGGTCTGTTTGGACCAAACATTGAGTGGCCTAATGAGTTCAAGTCACTGTTCAATTTTGTAGAACAAAATATCTGCACTATATACGACATGGATGTGGAAAAGGCCAACAAAAGCCACTGTGTCAAATTTCGGCCAAATCGGATTATAAATGCGTCTTTTATGGGGCCAAGATTTTAAATCGAGTGATCGGTCTATATGGCAGCTATATCCAAATCTTTACCGATCTGAGCCAAATTTAAGAGGGTTATCGAAGGGCCAAATTTCGGCGACGTTGGTCTATAAATGCGTCTTTTATGGGCCCAATACCTTAAATCGAGAGATCGGTCTACATGACAGCTATATTAAAATCTGAACCGATCTGAGCCAAATTGAAGAAGAATGTCAAAGGCCCTATCACAACTCACTGCCCCAAATTTCGGCGACATCGGAAAGTGCGCCTTTTATGGGCCCTAATCCTTAAATCAAGAGTTCGGTTTATATGGCAGCTATGTCCAAATCTGAACCGATCTGGGCCAAATTGCTGAAAGATATCGAGGGGCCAAATACAACTCCATGTCCCAAATTTCAACGAAATAGGACAATAAATGCTACTTTTAAGGGACTAAAACTTTAAATTTAGAGATCGTTGTATATTGCAGCAAATCTAGACCAATCTGGGCCAAATTGATGAAGGATGTCGAAAGGCTTAACTCAACTCAAATCCAAATCTGGGCCGATCGGGGCCAGTGGCCTAACACAATTCATGTAATGCCCACGATACGTTATGAATCCTTGATGCAATTTTCCAAATGTAACATTCGAGCATCCTTACGTTCAGGAGAAAGGTGCATAAACATGTCGAAGAGCCTAACACAAAGCACTGTCCCAAATTTTGGCGAAATTGGACAATAAATGCCTCTTTTATGGGCCCTTTGGACTGATCCGATGGACCGATCTGGGCAAAATTGAAGAAGAAAGTCGGAGAGTCTAACCAAGCTCACTGTCTCAAATTTCAGCGACATCGGACAATTAAATGCGTCTTTTATGGCCCCAAAATCTAAAACCCAGATACCGGTCTATATGGCAGCTACATCCAAATCTGGACCGATCTATGCGATATTGCAGAAGTATGTCAAGGGGCTTAACTTAACTCACTGTCCCAAATTTCGGCGACATCGGACAATAAATGAGCATTTTATGGGCCTTAGACCCTAAATCGGAGGATCGGTCTATATGGCAGCTATATCCAAATCTGGACCGATCTGAGCCAAATTGACGAAGGATGTTGAAGGGCCTAACACACCTAACAGATGTGTTGCAAACGGAATGACAAAATGAATATACCCCCACCTTCGGTGGTGGGTATAAAAAAACAAACAAAACCCATCAATGAATGGGAAAAGAGATGTATGAAAGTATTAAAACAAAAATTATGAATAAACCGTATATCGATTCCATGCAAAGCTACACACTCATGTTACATACAAACATGTGGTATTCTTACCCTCAAGGAAAGGAACTGATGCATGTAAATTTATTATTATTATTGGGTTGCCGAAAAAGTAATTGCGGATTTTTCATATAGTCGGCGTTGACAAATTTTTTCACAGCTTGTGACTCTTTAATTGCATTCTTTCTTCTGTCAGTTATCAGCTGTTACTTTAAGCTTGCTTTAGAAAAAAAGTGTAAAAAAGTATATTTGATTAAAGTTCATTTTAAGTTTTACTAAAAATGCATTTACTTTCTTTTAAAAAATCCGCAATTACTTTTTGGGCTAAAAAAGTGTAAAAAAAGTATATTTGATTAAAGTTCATTCTAAGTTTTATTAAAAATGCATTTACTTTCTTTTAAAAAATCCGCAATTACTTTTTGGGCAACCCAATAGTTTTTCTTCTGCTTCAATTGGGTACAATGGTGAATAATAAAAGCTGATGGTCAAGGTGCCGCAGACATAAACGTCTTGCTGTGGTTTTTAGCACGGGAAATTAAATTTAATGTTTGATACCTCTCACAAAAATTGTCCCAGCTCTTTCCTGAATAATTTTAGAGCAATTTGTTTTCAGGCTGAAGGTGAAATGCCCCCTTCTTCTTCAAGACAATGGGATTCTTAGACGAGCTTTGGCCACATGTAAGGAATCGGTCTCTACACCAAGTGTGCGTGTCACAAAAGCCGAACAAAAAACTTTCCCAAGACAATCTCGTGGAATCCAATGAAAACAAAATATGTCAAAATCTACTGAATTAAAAATCTCCCAGTTGGAATATGCAAAGCCCTTGTACCTCCAAAGGAGTACAAGACCGATAAAGTTTTCCAAACTGGCGTGGCCTCCGAAAAATTGAGTTTTTTGAAAGACCGACAATTTGAATATCATGTGATGTTCCATACCCTTTCAATATTTATTCGCATTTATAAAAAAACTAGCTGACCCGAGCCCGCTCCGCTACGCTTTCTTTTACTTTATATGGGACGAAATTTTCCTTGGAATATTTAATTTCAACAAAGAGCTTTTATTGAAATACCATGCTACGCAAATAGTATATCGCTTGACTTACAGTTTAACAATATAAGTGCCTTTATCTTCCCCCAAAATAGGTTATCATCATAATCTCAAATACCTTTCATTTGAGCCACATATTCCCATGGTCGAAAAATTGTTACCGTTTGGGGGGTGTTTTGGGAAGGGGGTGATGCCCTTAATACATGGCCCTACATTTGGATATCAAATTCGTATTCTACTCCCGCATATCTTTATTTGAGCCCCATATTGCGATGGTTAGTAAAAAATAGCTGTTTGTGGGGTATTTTGGGAAAGGGATAGACCCCCAGAAAATTGGTCCCGAAAGTGGGTATCAATTCTTGCTCTACCTTTCTATTCAATTCTTGCTCTACCTTTCTATTGCTATTCCTTTCACTTATGCCCCACATTGACATGGTCAGTAAATATGGCCGATCCAGGGGTGTTTTGGGGATTGGGGTTGTCCCCCAAACACTAAGCCCTGAAAATATATCATCAACGTGCTTTATTCTCATATATCTATATACCATTTATTTGAACCCCATATTGCCATTGGCCTTAAAATTGGATATCAAATTAGTTTTCTAATCTCATTTAAACTCCTTATTGCAAAAGTCAGCAAATATGTTCCAATTGGGGTATTGGCCCTAAAAACTATAAATATTTAGTTTCACTCTCTTTAAGACCCAAATTGTCTTGGTGAGCAAATACGTCCTATTGGGCGTTGTTATGATGATGGAACGTCCGCTAGACAATTGGTCCCTAATGTTGATATCATATGCGTGGTCTACTCCCTAACA
Source organism: Stomoxys calcitrans (assembly GCF_963082655.1). Classification (NCBI taxonomy): domain Eukaryota; kingdom Metazoa; phylum Arthropoda; class Insecta; order Diptera; family Muscidae; genus Stomoxys; species Stomoxys calcitrans. The sequence goes on along the minus strand of NC_081552.1, from coordinate 13,939,993 downwards.
CCTTTAATTTGAACCCCATATTTCCATAGTTGGCAACCATTTAGTTTAGGGGGGGGGGGGAGGCCGATATTCTCATGGGGATTTTGGTAGTGGGAAGGCCCCTGGGGTGGTGGGTTTATTGAGTGGTATGGACCTCTAGAAACGTTGTCTCGAAAGTGGCTATGAATTTCATGATCTACTCCGCTCCCAAAAAGCTTTCATGAGAGTCCCATATTGTCCGATTAAAGGGTATTTTCGGGGGTGCTTCGTGCTCTACTCTAAAAATCATTTATTTAAACTTAAATTAAGATTGGATTAAGGGGAGTTTTTGGTATTTATGGAGTATTTGGCCCCAAAATTGGTTATCAACTTCGTTTTATAATCTCAAACAACTTTCATGTCAGCCACCTATTGCCATGGCAGGTAAATTTGTACTCTTTGGGGGTGTTTTGGGATAGCGGTACACTCCTTCGTATGTCACTTACAAATACCTTTATTTGAGCCCCATATGGCCATGGTCGGTAAATATGTCTGATGTAGTAACATTTGATCCGACAATTGGATATCAAATACGTTTTCTTTCTAACCTTAGATACCTTTAATTTGAGTCCCATATTTTCGCGATTAGTATATATATATATATATATATATATATATATATATATATATATATATATATATATATATATATATATATATATATATATATGTTACTAAATCAGACTTATTTACCGACCATGGCCATATGGGGCTCAAATAAAGGTATATATATATATATATATATATATATATATATATATATATATATTTCGTATCTGTGCTATGCATGCTGCCTTTGAAATCCCCTATCCGTTCAATGGCGATGAGCTGAATATCTGTTTTGAGATATTATGTACCCTTTCTTTTTGGTTTTTTTTTTTTTAAAGATTGTTTTAACAACATTTATGGGAATTGAATGATGCAGCAACATCAGCATTTGACATTTTGCTGTAGGGCAAACGGTTATCGAATTGTCTACCAGCATTCATTCACACATAAAAAATATAGCGGTGGTATATATCAACCAGGGTGGCCACCATGAAAATCAGAATCAAAAGTATGTTAAAAAAGTAACCATTTTTATACCCACCACCATAGGATGGGGAGTAATTAACCTAGTCATTCAGTTTGTAACATCCCGAAATATAGATCTGCGACCCCATAAAGCATATATATTCTTGATCGTCTGGACATTTTGAGGCCATGTTCGTCCGTCCGCCTGTCGAAATTACGATAGCGGTCGAACGCATAAAGCTAGCTGCTTAGCATTTTGCACAGATACATCTTATTGAGGTAGGTCGTTATGGATTGCAAGTGGGCCATAGCGGTTCACATTTGAATACAGCTCTTATATAAACCGATCTCCCGATTTGACATATTTAGCCCCAAGAAGCCGCAATTGTTATCCGATTGGACTAAACTTTTGCATGTAGTGATCACCCGTTTAGACATCTTAGTCCCTGGAGGCCGCAAATTTTGTCCGATTTTGCTAAAATTTTGCGTGTAGTGCTCTGTTACTTCTGCTAACAACTATGCCAAATATGGTTTAAATCTCCCGATTTGGCATCTTGAGCCCGTCAGTCTTGTCTGATGTTCTGTTACGACCAAGTACGGTCCAAATCGGTCTTTAACCTAATATTGCTCCCTGCCTGGTTTGACAGAAGTTTATTTTGTGAATTTTATTTTATTTTGTTTTATTTTGTTTTATTTTATTTTATTTTATTTTATTTTATTTTATTTTATTTTATTTTATTTTATTTTATTTTATTTTATTTTATTTTATTTTATTTTATTTTATTTTATTTTATTTTATTTTATTTTATTTTATTTTATTTTATTTTATTTTATTTTATTTTATTTTATTTTATTTTATTTTATTTTATTTTATTTTATTTTATTTTATTTTATTTTATTTTATTTTATTTTATTTTATTTTATTTTATTTTATTTTATTTTATTTTATTTTATTTTATTTTATTTTATTTTATTTTATTTTATTTTATTTTATTTTATTTTATTTTATTTTATTTTATTTTATTTTATTTTATTTTATTTTATTTTATTTTATTTTATTTTATTTTATAGAAATAGCACTCATTATAGAGAAGGTTTTGATTGAGACAAGGCAGCTTGGCCAAATGGAGAATTTCAGGGAGATAACACAGGGAGAGAGAGAGGGAGAGAGTTAACGAGAGTCAGAGACCAATCGTGCAAAAGTTACGAAAATATAAACTTAATTGTAACTGTATTGTATGCCTTCTTGTGAGCGAGTTGTAATGTTGGTGTAGGTTTGTACATGAGCAAAAGGCTGAGTGTGAACAATCATGTACGCACACACAAACAGTACATTGGGGGTTTATTTTAAAGACGTCAGCAAATTTGATGACGTCATGAACATCATCATATACAACCTTACCGATACTAGTGCAACTAATGCTGCTCTTCTGTAACCCCAAACATCTCTTTTATCTACCCAGCAAACACTTTATGCCTTGTTATTGTGAACTGAGTTATGCAAAGGGCAAATAGAAATGTGTTGGTGACAAGACATGGATCTATATGCCCATGCCCATGTACATATGCAATACTGCTTTCTTAACCATGTTTTTATATAATGGGAAGCCAGAGTTTTTTGTCTACTGGATTCTTTTTGAGTGTCATCTTAAAGCTACTATTGGTGGGGCACGTGGGCTGGCTGCCAAAAGATCTGGTAAGCTGGCTAACAAATCATTGATGACGAAATCAAATGTTTTTGTAAGGATTTTGTTTTTAATATTTTGGGAATGCTGAACTTTGATTAATGAATGGAAATGCTGAATAACACACACATAGACAAACAAGCACACACATTATACATTTTGAGCTTGCTAGTAATTTTTGTTTATGTATTTTGCAGCAATATTAATGTCATAGATTTTGCGCCTTTTGTGTACTCCCTGTGGACTATTTTGGAATTTTCAATGAAATGTATGTGGGCTTCCCTGGTTGCACACACACCTTAACGCACTAAATAAAAGTCAAAGTACAGTCGAAATTGAAAACGAAATGTCATGCTGAACATACTCCCACTTGTGGTAGTTACTTTGTGACGTCAAGTTATTGTATTAAAGATTATATTCGATTTACGGCGCATATAAACAAAATGAATTGGGAAAGTGATTTAGAACAAATCATCGATTTAGAACTGACTATTGATTTTAAGAAACATTTAGTCTATGGGAAAAAATTAGAAGTAAGGAATCTTTATACATTTTTCTCTTTTCCAAAACAATAGTGTGTAAATAGAATTTCTAAATATTGGGTTGCCCAAAAAGTAATTGCGGATTTTTTAAAAGAAAGTAAATGCATTTTTGATAAAACTTAGAATGAACTTTAATCAAATATACTTTTTTACACTTTTTTTCTAAAGCAAGCTAAAAGTAACAGCTGATAACTGACAGAAGAAAGAATGCAATTACAGAGTCACAAGCTGTGAAAAAATTTGTCAAAAAAAAAAAATCCGCAATTACTTTTTGGGCAACCCACAACATAATTAATATACAAATATACATTCGGGATTAACTCAATTAAATAAAGATATACGGCAATGACTTTAAGTCGTCATCCGGATTTATGAAATTATTTTCAAAACCGTGTTTATGAAACATTTTTGTTTGTTGTTGTATATATGTTGTTGGTGTATATATACAAAGTGCTGGAAATTTACTTCATATGTTGTCTTAAAATATATTGATGACTTTCAACCACGTCTGTTTCCAAAAGGAAAAAACTATAATTAATTAAAATTAAACAAAATAAGCCAAAAAGCAAATTTTGTTCTTAATAGAAATAAAAAAACTCTTTTGAAAAAATCTATTAAAATGGTTGTTTAAATTTAATTTGTTAGGAAAGATCGGAATTTCGAAGAAAACATCAATTGATGCTCCGACGAAGATTTTTATGTTCGGCTTGAAATCAAAAACATTGTTCTTGCTGCCAGCACACATTTTTGATAGGCATAAACGAAGGTCGCCCCGGTAGCTGAGTTGGTAGGCATATACGATAGCCATAATTGCAGCATATCATAATATTTGGAAAGATGCATTTTTATACCCTACACCACTACTGTGGTACAGGGTATTATAACTTAGTGAATTAGTTTGTAACACCCAAAAGAAAGAGAGATAGACCCATTGATAAGTATACCGATCGACTCAGAATCACTTTCTGATTCGATTTAGCTATGTCCGTCTGTCTGTCCATGTTAATTTGTGTACAAAGTGCAGGTCGCAGTTTTCATCCGATCGTCTTCAAATTTGGTACAGGTATGTTTTTTTTGCCTATAGACAAAGTCTATTGAAATTGGAAAAATTCGGTTCAGATCTGGATATAGCTCCCATATATATGTTCGTCCGATTTTCAGTAATAATTCAATAAAATAGTCATTTGTAAACCGAGTCTCTCGAAATTTGGCAGGATTGATTTTCTTTTGACTCTCGACATTACCGGTGGATTTCATGGAAATCGGTTCAGATTTAGATATAGCTCTCTGAACCGAAATTTTGAAGGAACGATTTTCTTATGACTCTCAATATAACTGGTGAATTTCATAGAAAACGGCCCAGATTTAGATATAGCTGTCATATATGTATATCGCCAGATTTTCACACCAAGAGCCACAGCAAGCGCATTGTTTGACCACCACATTATCTGAGAAGTTTGCTCGAAATCGGTTTAGAATTAGATATAGCTCCCATATATATGTTCGTTAGATTTTGGGTAATTTGCCATAATGTCATTTGTCAACCGTAGTTTTTATAGTTTCAGCATATTTGCTCGCCGAGGTCCATCCATCATAATTGGTTCAGAATTGGATATAGGTCCCACATTGAACTTATGGGGTAGGTGTAGGGTATTATACAACGGCACCGCCCGACTTTTGCCCTTTCTTACTGGTTTTTTAAATAACTGAGAGGTTCTAAAGCCATATGATTGTTGTTCTCAATTACATTGCTGCAATTTGTTTGTCATAGTAATTTCTTTGGTCGATGAAAAAGACTTTTCGCAATGCACACATGGACCCATTTGTACAGTTTTAAAATCCGTTATATATACAAACGGTAGCGTTATTTTTCTCCTGCAATCTATCGAAATCTCATGGATTGTGTGAGCAAATGTTTAAGTAAGTGCGAGTATGTGAATATTGAGTGTGTGTGTGTGTGTCCATTTGTGTGAGAGAATTTTTACCGGCATTTGTTCTCCTTATTCCTTTTGGGCTAAGCCATTGATTGTGTGTTGGTTTTCATTACACGTTTTGTTTATAGTAAAATATAGACTTTTCTTTCGCGTGTTTTTGTTCAGAGATTTTTGCAATACACATGTTGTTGTTGTTTTCCATTTATACAGTGGTTGTTGTTGTTACGCCTATTGTTAAAGACATGAAAAGAAGCCAAAGCTTTTTCGATTGACGTCATCCTGGAAAGGATATTGTATTTGTTATTATTGTTGTTGGCTTGCTCATGCGCATTTGGGTTGTTTGTGTTTTTCAGTTTATTTTATTTTTTTTTTTGGGATTGGTTGAAGAATGAATGCCAGCGTGTATTAGTGTGTATGCGCATTCATATATTTGAATGTTAATACTGGATATTTACATTGTGTTGTCTTCCATAGATGGGAAATGCTTGAAGAAAGCTCAGTCAGATTTCGTGCTTAGTTTGTTTCTTTTTTTTTGCCACGAAATTATTTTTGCAAACTGCTAGAGAGCAGGAGAAGTGAGCAAAAGTATGGGACAGAGAAAAGCAGATTGAGCTTATGCTCAGCCCTTTACTATGAGTAGGTGTGATTTATACACAAGAAAAAAAAATAGTAGATATAAACTTGATTTATCTTATTAAAAAAGGGAAATCAAATCAAATCGGGCCCTTAAAAGGCGCATTTCTTGTCCAAAGTAGCCGAAATTTGGGACAGTGACCAATATTTTGTTTTGCAAAATTGAAGAGTGACTTGTACTTATTAGACCCCTCAATGCCCGTCCCGGAATTGGTCCAAATCGGACCATATTTCGATAAAGCTGCTATTGGGGAATAAATTATGCATATTCACTAGGGGTGGTGGGAACTTATCGCCTATTTTACTTATTAATTGTTTCTACTTTTTTTGAATTTTTGCTTTTTATGCCCACATAATAGGATGATCATTCCGTTTGTAACACCTCGAATTATTCGTCCATAACCCCATAAAGTATATATAAATTCTTGACCGCCACGATGTTCTGAGTCGATCTATCCATGCTTGTTCGTCCGTCCGTCTGTCGAAATCACGATAGCGGTCGAACGCGTAAAGCTAGCCGCTTGAAATTTGGCACAGATACTTAATATTGATGTAGGTCGTCAAATGGGCCGTATCAGTTCAGATTTAGATATAGCTCCCATATAAAATGATCGTCCGACTTGACTTCTTGAGCCCTTGGAAGTCGCAATTTTGTGTGATTTCGCTGAAAATGTAGCTTTCTTCTGTTAATACTTCCAACGACTGTGCGAAGTACTGTCCAAATCGGTCTATAACCTAATATAGCTCCCACATAAACCGATCACCCGCATAAAATGTGGGTTTTGGTTTTTCTTCTTATTATATTTTTATACCCACCATCGTAGGATAGGGGGTATATTCATTTAGTTATTCCGTTTGCAACACATCGAATTATCAATTTCTTACCCTACAAAGTGTATATAGTTTGGATCGTCGTAAAATTCTAAGACAATTTAACGATTTCCGTGTGTCTATCTGTCCATCCGTCCGTCTGTTGTTATCACACTATAGCCTTGAAAAATTCAGATATTGAGCTGAAATTTGGTACAGATACGTCTTTTTGATGCACGCTGGTTAAGTTCTTGATCGGGACAAATCGGACCATATATGGATATAGCTGCTATATAGAATGCCCATTAATGTTTTATTTCTTACCCGATTTCGCTGAAATTTGAGACAGTAGATGGTTTTGGGCCTCCCGACATGTGACCCAAATATGGTTCCGATCGGACTATATTTAGATATAGCTGGTATATAGACCGATCTGCCGATAAAGGGTTTGAAGGCCATAAAATTTTTTTTATTACCCGATTTCGCAGAAATTTTTAGTAAATATCGGAATGTATTAAGATATAGCTGTCATATAGGCCTATATGCTTATTAAGGGGTCTGAAGCTCATAAAAGCTTTATTTATTACCCGATTTTGTCTAAATTTTAAATAGTGAATTGATTTAAGCCTCACGACATCCGACCCCGTACGAGTCAGATCAGACTATATAGATATAGCTGTCATATAGACCGATCTTTCAATTTAGGGTCTTAGTCCCATAAAAAGTAGATGTAATGTCTGAAAATGTTATTTGTATATGAGTTCTCGGGACCTGTATAAAATATGATTGAGACCTGCCATTATTAAAATAAAGGGTGATTTTTTTGAGGTTAGGATTTTCATGCATTAGTATTTGACAGATCACGTGGGATTTCAGACATGGTGTCAAAGAGAAAGATGCTCAGTATGCTTTGACATTTCATCATGAATAGACTTACTAACGAGCAACGCTTGCAAATCATTGAATTTTATTACCAAAATCAGTGTTCGGTTCGAAATGTGTTCATTCACCGTAACGTTGCGTCCAACAGCATCTTTAAAAATAAAAATGCATGAAAATCCTAACCTCAAAAAAATCACCCTTTATAACTACGGATATAGTAGTGGAGTTATAATAAAATAGGATGATTACTATATCCTTGTTTAATTTGGTCCAGATCGGTTCAGATTTGGTAATAGGTACCATATTGCACGATCTCCCAATTTAAAGTCTTGGCCCTGAAAAAGCGCATTTATTATCCGATTTCGTTGAATTTCGACGCAGTGACTTAGGCTTTTCAAAATACGTGTCCTTTATTCTTCAGATCGGTTTATATTTAGATAAAGCTGCCAAAATACCAATATTTTGTTCCACAAAATTGAACAGTGTCTTATATTTATTAGACCACTCAATGTCCGTGCCGAATTTGAGTGCTTAAGTTATCCAATTTTCACCGGATTGTGGCAAAAGAGGATTTACATATATACCCGATGTGGTGAGTATCCAAAGTTCGGCCCGGCCGAACTTAATGCCTTTTTACTTGTTGTTATTCTTTTTTTGTTTTTTTTTTTAGATTTTACAGTGTTATTTTTATATAACTTTTTTTTATAAATCGGTTGCCATCTTTCCTACCACGTCACACAAAACCCACGCACTCAATAACAGCCCGTAATACCTTAATATTACTTTTAATGCCAGTTAACAAATGCCTGGTGTAATGTGTTTGTGGAGAAAACGAAGAAGAAGAAGAGGGAGTGCGAAGTTCCCATACTAAAGGCAGTCGAACAAATCCAAAAATAGAACTGTCAGTATGACGAAAACAAAATAGAAACAAAATTATCCCTACAATCGTCACAAAGTCAGGCACTGGCACAGGCTGTGCTTGACGATGCAATACATAGGTAAAGGGAATTCGGTTAGAGAGTGGAGCAGAGAGAAAGATAAAGTGAGAATAGAGAAAAGGCAATTTATGTGTTACAAATGGCATTGTTGGTGGGAGTGTGTGTGTATGTTTGGGAGTTAAACACACAACTGCAAAAATATACCAAAAAACAAAAAAATATATTTATGGGTATGTAGGAGAGAGGGAGAGAGCGAGTGCATGTGTGTATGCCATCATACTACACCCTCCAAACATTTTCTATCGTGCGAGTCACTAAATCTGCACTCAAGGAAGTTGAAAACAATCTCAGGCGATATCATTTTTTACTCTAATTAGTGTCTCGGTACGGGAGAAAACGTGCCACTTGGCGATACATACCCATGAGTGACTAAATAGGGACTAAAAAAAGTGTAAAATTCGATTATCAACGTCATTTATAAAAATAAATTTTTATTTGCCAAATTTTTTTAACCTTTTAGAGTGAGGCTAATTTTTATTTCTCTTTCTAATTTATTTCTTTTCCAAATCAAGATTAATAATCGAAGATTTTATTTGCAATGATTTTCCCTGACTGGGATTTGAACAGCCAACCTTACGATTGTGAGGCGTATGATATCCCTCTGTGCTACTGGCCTTTCTTAATTACAGAAGGCTAAGTTAACATACATTCTCTTGTTTGAGGTTTTTTGAGTTAGCGTCCAAAACAACAACAAAAAATCTATTTTTAAATTTGAAGCAATAACAGTTGATTATGAGAAACTAATTAGCGAAACATGAATGATAGAATTCCGACAGTAATGTATTTTGTTGTTGTAAATCTTGAAATCTCTACAAACTATCATATAAAAGGACCTAAAAAGTGACTATTCTGGGAGGGAGTGAGAAAGTCACTTCCAAATGTTTGGAGGGACACTTGTGGGTATTTGAATGTTACCAAACAGGCAAGAACAGCAACAATAGATTCAATCATTTTTAAATGACAAGTCAGTTTTTGGCCTTTGCTGACGTCACTAAAAAAGCTGTTGTTGATTTCTTTGGTAGGTGAATGTGTGTGTTTGCAGGAAAAGTTTATATTCACACTCACTCACACACACGCACAAACATACAGTGGCAAACTCGCGCACGGTTATGCTTAGGCTTTATGTCTATGGCTGTGGTTAAGCTGTGAAAGGAAACACAAATACGATTTCAGTTGCTTGACAGCCGTGAACGTGTGTATAACAAATTAAAAAAAAATCGCTTGTACCGAAACATACCAAACGAAGACAAACGGATAAACCAAAAAAAAAAAATGTTTTAAAACGATAAGCAAGCTACAAAACATTTATAAAGGGAAATTGATTAATTTTGACAAAAAATCACTAAGCGGAAAAAAACAAGAAATTTTTAAATGAAATAAAAGAAAATAAGCTCTAATTTCAGTGTTTCGATTGTGTGTGTGTGGTTGTATTTCTCAGGAGGTAACCCAGTAAAACAAAATTTAGGTCACAATGAAAACAAGAATCAAGTGAAAACACAGAAGAGATAAAAACAAGTAAAAAAAAAATAAATAAATTAAAATAAAAATTAACATTGGAAATTTTGTTTCAATTCGATCAACTTTAGAAATTTGCGAGCAAATGTAACCATGGACTACAAATCACATAGAATAAGCGGAACTAAAAATAAGCAAATGAACACAAAATTTCAAGGAAGACCTATACTAAAACATATGTACATACATCCATGGAAAGCAACAAAACAATACAGAGGCCCATATGAAATAAAGAAACTGCAAAAAAATCAATATATTGAATTTCTAGGTTTGCCAACTTTGCCTAGTTTGTAGCAAAAAAAAAAAAAAAAAAAAATACAAACTAGTCGCAAAGTGCAATGGTTGATTATGCTGATCTATGTTCACATGGCTGCTTTAAATGAACTAACAGGGAATCCTTTTCGTGATGATAAAGCCAATAAGACCCTATTTCATAGACAAATCTGTTTAGTATTAGATTAGAAAAGACATTTTCCCATATGAGGTGCATGTATCCATGCATGCACCACCAATACATGCACCTTTTAATAGATAGCACTTATGAATTAAAACCAAACTTTGTCAAAACATGCTAAACAATGAATAAGTTGAGAAAATGCTTAAGGTTCATTAATGCATACTTTAACAGCAAAAAAATGTGGCGTATTGGCCAAAAGAATGTTTAGTTTCTTGTTACCACAAATTTTGCTTCATTTTCAAACTGGACTTTGTAAGAAACTTGGGAGAAATGGTATTTACGCCTTACGCCTAGTACTAAGATCATTCGCACCAAAATCGTCTATTGATTGATTCCGAAATATGACGCATTCTTTTGAATGATACATCACAAACAAAAATCATACAACGACACACAACAAAGGCAACCAATACGAAACTGATTTGCTTGTGATCCAGTTCGTGAGTAATAAATTACAATTGCAATTAATTGAAGCGAAATTTGTATCGACGCAGCGACATTTCCTTACTATTTTGCTCGACGAAGTCACCAGCACTTTTACGGAATGTGTTCACATTTTGTTTCAACACATCGTTTGCAACACGTCGAAATATCAAGTATATATATTTCCGATCGTCGTTAAATTCTAAGATAATTTAACGATGTCCGTGTGTCTGTCCGCTCTTCACCCTTTAAAAAATTGATATTGAGCTGAAATTTGGCACAGATACGTCTTTCTTTCTTTCTTGAACGGGCCAAATTTAAACATATTTGGATATATCTGTATATATAGACCGATCTGCCGATAAAGGGTCGGAAGTTTTATTTTTTATCCGATTTCGCTGAAGTTTGAAGAAGTGAGTAGTTTTAGACCTCCCAACATCCCACCCATATATGGTTCAGATCGGACTATATTTGGATATAGCTGTCAGATTGCTGAAATTTGAAACAGCGAGTTATTTTAAGCCTCCCGATATCGATATGCCGATAAAGGGTCTGAAGCCCATAAATGCTTTATTTATTACCCGATTCCGCTGAAATTTGAAACAGTGAGATTTTTAAGCCTCCCAACATCTGACTTAAATATGGTTCAGATCGGACTATATTTTTCGACAAAGGGTCTGAAACTCATAAAACCTCAGATTTCGCTGAAATTTAAAACAGTGAGTAAATTTAGGCCTCCCGATACCGACTCAAATATAGTTGAGATCGGACTATTTCAGGATATAGCTGTCATATAGACCGATATGCCGATAAGGGGTTTGAAACCCACAAAAACTTTATGTATTACCCGATTTCGTTGAAATTTGAAACAGCGAGTTTTTTTAAGCCTCCTGACATCCGACTCGAATATGAATCAGATCAGACTATACAGATATAGCTGTCATATAGTCCGATCTTTTAATATAGGGTCTTAATCCCATAAAAAGCGGGTTTCTTGCCTAATTTCGCTGAAACTGTTACTTGTATATGAGTTCTAGGTACCTGAATAAAATATGATCGAGTCCAGACCCTATTTAGATATAACTATGGATATAGTAGTGGAGTTATAATAAAATAGGATGATTATTATATCCTTGGTGGTGGGTATGCAAATTTCGGCACGTCCGAACTAAACACGTTTTTACTCGAATACGACTGCACTCTTTGATATAGGAGAGGTATCTCCAGTTCCTTAATGGAATGTTCACTATTGGATCGGGTCATACTTATCTAGTCATTCCGTTTGTAACACCTCGAAATATTGATCTGCGACCCTATAAGGTATATAAATTCATGATCGATTGTAGATAACATTCTCATCATCTTTGAAGAAGAACGGTCCAATGATGACACCAACCCATAAACCGCACCAAACTGTGACTTTTTCTGGATGCATTGGTAGCTCTTGCAATGCTTCTGGTTGATCTTCGCTTAAAAATCGACAATTCTGTTTGTTTACGTAACCATTGAGCCAAAAATGAGCTTTGCCGCTGACACAACTTTTCACAAAAAATTCTGCGTTACGGTAGGTTGTTTGGCTTAATTCTAAGCTAAAATCCTTCCGCAAAATTTTCCACGTTGCTGAGTAACAGAGGCCCAATTGCTGCGAAAGGCGACATCATTAACACTGACCGATACAGCTGTGATATTTTCTTCAGTTCGCACTCTAAGTAAGCGTGTTGTTGTTGTTATAGACCAAACTGAAGATGTGAGCTGTTTAAGCCAGTGTTTTCAAAAAGATAATAGCTAAAAAAATCAACCTTTAGTAAACATCTTTGGTCATAATACCGTGAAAAATGCCTTATTTATGAACTCATAACAATGATATCGAAATACAGTTCCATCTAGACCCAACTCGGCACGGATGTTGAGGGACAATTATCTGTTCAAGACGATTAAACACAATATTGATCTATATGTCACCATATTCGAGAAGGTTTGTTTGGGTCAAATACAACTCACTGTACCAAATTTCAGCGAACGGCTCTTTTATATAGGGGCCAAGAACTTAAATCGGGAGATCGGTATCTGTGTATGACAGCTGTATTCAAATATAGACTGATCTGAACCATATAGGCATGAATATCGAAAAATCACGTGTTTTGCATTTTTATACCCACCACCATAGGATGCATGCCGTTTGTAACACCTCGAAATACTCTTCTAAGACTATATAAAGTATATATATTCTTGATCGACTCGTCGTTCTGAATCGATCTAGCCATATCCGTCCGTCCGTCTGTCGAAATCACGGTAGAGGTCGAACGCGCAAAGCTAGCCACTTAAATTTTTGCACAGATACTTAAAATCAATGTAGATCGTTTGAAAATGGGCCATATCGGTTCAGATTTAGATAAAGCTCCCATATAAACCGATCTCCAGATTTGATTTCTTAAGCACTTGAAAGCAGCAATTTTTGTCCGATTTGGCTGAAACGCACATGGTTTTTTTTTATGACTTCCAACAACTGTGCCAAGTACGGTTCAAATCGGTTTATAACCTGGCATAGCTCCCATATAAACCGATCGCCCGATTTGGCTGAAATTTTGCATGTAGTATTTCGTTATGACTTTAAACAACTGTGCTAAGTACGGTTCAAATCGAACTATAACATGATATAGCTCCCATATAAACCGATCTCCCGATTTGACTTCTTGAGCCCTTGGAAGCCGAAATTTTTGTCCAATTTGGCTGAAATTTTGCATGTAGTGTTTTGTTGTGACTTCCAATAACTGTACTAAGTACGGTCCAAATCGGTTCATAAACTGATACAGCTCCCATATAAACCGATCTCTCGATTTGACTTCTTCAGCCCTTGGAAGCCGAAATTTTTGTCCGATTTGGCTGAAATTTTGCATGTAGTTTTCTGTTGTGACTTTCAACAACTGTGCCAAGTACGGCCATAATCAGTCTATAACCTGATCCTTGTTCGGTTCTTAGAAGCTTTAATTTATGGTGGTATGACAGAAGTTTGGTATGTAGAATAAAATAATGCCCTACAACTTAATTTATTTTGTATTAATTTTTAGCAGAATCTATGGTGGTGGGTTCTCAAGATTCAGCCCGGTCGAACTTTGACTTTTTTGTTTTTATACATACCACCATAGGACAAGGGGTATATTCATTAAGCCATTCCGTTTGCAACATATCGAAATACTCATTTCCGACTGTACAAAGTATGAAAGTATGAGCTGAAATTTGGCACAGATACTCGTTTTGGCTGCACGCAGGTTAGTTTCTTGAACGGGCCTAATCGGACCATATTTGAATATAGACCGGTCTGCCGAATTAGGGTCTGAAGCCCATAAAAGCTTTATTTATTACTCGATTTCGATGAAATTTGAAACAATGAATTGCTTTAAGCCTCGCGATATCTGACCCAAATATGTTTCAGAACGGACTCTATTTAGATATAGCTGTCATATAGACCGATCTGCCGGTTAAGGGTCTGAAGCCCATAAAAGCTTTATTTTATACCGGATTGCGCTGAAATTTGATTCAGTGAATTATTTTGAGCCTCTTGCTATATAACCTAAATATGGTTAAGATCGCAGGATATTTAGATATAGCTGCTATATAGACCGATCTGCCAGTTAAGGGTCTGAAACCCATAATAGCTGCATTTATTTCGCGATTTCTATGAAATAAGACATAGTGAATTGCTTTAAGTCTCGCGACATCTGACCCAAATATAATTCAGATCGGACTATATGGACTGAAGCCCATAAAAGCTTAATTTATTACTCGATTTCGTTGAAATTTAAAACAGTGAGTTGTTTTAAGCCTCCCGGCATTCGACCTTAATTTGATCTAGATCAGACTTTATAGCTGTCATATAGACTGATCTTACAATTTAGTTTCGTAGGTCCATTAAAAGCGGATTTATTCGCTCATTTCGCTGAAACTGTTACTCTCATAAGAGTTCTCGGGACCTGAATGAAAGAAAAATGATCCGAACCAGGTACGGCCGAACTTAACACTTATTTTATTTGTAATAGAAACAGATACCCTATGGTTTGCAGTAGGACAATATCCGATTGTATGAATATCGAAAAATCTTGCACAGCTTACTGTACCAAATTTGATCGAAATCGGACAGTAAATGCGTCTTTTATGGATTCAAAAACCCTAAATCGGAAGATCGGTGTATATGGCAGTTCTATTCAAATACCGACAGATCTAGGCCATATTGAACACTGTGCCAAATTTTAGTGAAATGAGGTAATAATCGCTGCTTTTAGGGGCCAAAGAACTTAAATCGTGAGATGTGTATATATGTCAGTTATATCCGAATATAGCTCGATCGTGAGCATACTCAGTGACAATTTTGGGTTGCCTAACACCCACAACCAATGGACCTGAAACCTTAAACCGGGAGATTGATATATATGACAGTTATGTCCAAACCTTAACCAAGCAGGGTCGTATTAAACAGGAATGTCGGAATAGGATAACTCACAGTACTAAATTTCAGCGAAATCGTACAATAAATGCTCCTATAATGAGGCCAAGACCTCAAATCGAGTGATCGGTGTATATGACAGCTGAAGCAAAATCTGTACCGATCTGGGCCGCGTTGAACATGCGTGGGCCTAGCACAACACGCTGTTTCAATTTTCACCGAAATCGGATTGTAAATGTGGCTTTAGTGGGCTTCAAAACATAAATAGGCAGATCGGTCTATATGGGAGTTATATTAAGATATAGTCCGATATAGCCCATTTTCGAATTTAAATTGCCTATGGACAAAAATAATCTGTGCAAAGTTTCAGCTCAATATCCCTCTGTGCAGAGACTGTGGTGTGATTTCAACAGAGAGGCAGACCGACGAACGGACAGATAGAAACAATTTTTACTCGCCAAACAATAACACCGCTGGATGAGGCCTCTTTCATTGTTGCTGTGGTTGGTTGCTGTGCTATGATAAAAGAACAATTCGTACTTGTGCTTGAGTACTTAATGATGTTTGTCAGCAAAACAGAATTTGTGTTTGTAATTAATTAAATATGGGTGGCTCCACACATTTTCATTAAAAAAACTTATATGATATTTTTGGTGAAAATTACACTTCCTGAGCAGTGTTGCCGCTTTTGGTAGGTTCCTACCAAAATTGTTAGGTTTTCATTCTCTTGGTAGGTTGGTAAGCTGTGCTGAATTTTTTTGAAGGTTTTTCTAACACATAAATAGCAAATTAATAACTGACAAAATAACGTTTCTGTGTATTCGTAAAGAGTGCTGAATTAAAACCATGGATTTTGAGGGGCCCAAATACTTTTACATGGGGTCTCACCGCTTGAAACATCAAGAAAAAGGGCGTAAGTTCTGATATTTAATGTCACTGGTATTAGTTTTGAGAAATTTGAAAGAAATGCGGCTTTTGTGCGTTTGAGGCCGTCAATGGAAAAAGAGGCCTATATGGCAGATGCATACAAATATGGTCAGATTTAGTTCCCACACAGATGTTAAGGGGTCCATGCAACTCACTGTAACGGCGAAAATGGGCTCGCACCCTTAAATCAGGAGTTTGCTTTTTATACCCACCACCATAGGATAGGCGGTATATTCATTTAGCCATTTCGTTTGCAATACGTCGAAATATCAATTTCCTACCATACAAAGTATATATATTTCCGATCGTCCTAAAATTCTAAGACGATTTAACGATGTCCGTGTGTCTGTCCGCCCGTCTTTTGTAATCACTCTGCAGCCTTCAAAAATTGAGGTATTGAGCTGAAATCCGACACATATACGTCTGTTTGATGAACGCTGGTTAATTTCTTGAACGGGCCAAATCAGAACATATTTGGATATAGCTGCTATATAGACCGATCTGCCGATAAAGGGTCTGAAGCTCATAAAAGGTTTCTTTTTTATCCGATTTCGCTGAAGTTTGAAAAAGTGAGTAGTTTTAGAGCTCCCAACATCCCACCCATATATGGTTCAGATCGGACTATATTTGGATATAGCTGTCACATAGACCGATCTGCCGATAAAGGGACTGAAGCCCATAAATACTGTATTTATAACCCAATTTCGCTGAAATTTTAAACAGTGTGATTTTTAAGCCTCCCAAAATCCGATCTAAATATGGTTAAGATCGGACTATATTTGCCGATAAAAGGTCTGAAACTCATAAAAGCTTTATTTTTTATCCGATTATGTTGAAATTTAAAACAGTGAGTAATTTAAGGCCTCCCTATACCGACCCAAATATTGTTCAGATCGGATTATATCTGGATATAGCTTTCATATAGACCAATATGCCGATAAGAAACTCTGAAACCCATAAAAACTTTATGTGTTACCCGATTTCGTTGAAATTTGAAAAGTGAGTTGTTTTAAGCCTCCCGACATCCGTCCCGAATATGAATCAGATCAGATCAGACTATACAGATATAGCTGTCATATAGTCCGATCTTCTAACTTGGGGTCTTAATCCCATAAAAAGCGGATTTCTTGTCTGATTACGCTGAAACTGTTACTTGTATATGAGTTCTCGGGACCTGAATAAAATATGATCGATACCTGACTCTATTTAGATATAACTATGGATATAGTAGTGGAGTTACAATAAAATGGGATGATTATTATAGCCTTCGTGAATTTTTACTTGTTCTTAACTCGGCACTGTTGCTCATTGAAATCGGGATAAGAATACGACTTTGATGAACTTATTTCTTATCAGAAGATCGGTATAAAGGGTGCTATATGGTAATATAGGCCATCTTTGAACTTTATGGCTGGTACTAAGTTCGTTTTTCGCCGTTGAAAATCCATATTTTCGCGATTACTTTTTTGAAACACTACACAAATAACAAGGTTAAAACTCTGTTTTATTACAATTTTATCATAAGTAATGAGTGAATGTCCTACTGAATGAAATCAGCAAGTTTTTTTTGCTTTAAAGTCTATCAACTAAAAAAAGTAATCGGCGAAAAATATAGCGAAAAGCGAATTCAACAAACAGACGGACGGACATGTTCAGATCGTCTATAAACGTTTATACTTTGTTGTTGAATATGTAAAATTATATGTTTCGCTAATGGCATGGCAAAAAAGGCCAACTCTTCGGTGGTAGGTATAGGAAATAATTTTCTTGAGTGACAACACTGTTCCTGAATAAAAATGAAAATTCTGATTTTTTGGTGATACTGGTGGGATATGAAACTCGTCTTAATAATCCTATGCTGGATGGTTTCTTAGAATGGTGATTTGATGCAAAAATAGCCTGGTGACGAAATAGAGGACGATATGGAAGGAAGTTGATGTACTTAGGGGGATTTTGCCTTTTAATTCATTTACGACAGTTCAAAGACCGAGTTTGGGGTCTTCTTTTACTTGGTTAATCCTCTACTCAAAGGTAAATTTGGTTTCGTTGGAAGGCAAATTTTACGCAATGTCAGTAGCCTGCCAGTGGAAACTCTTCGGGGATTTTGTATCGGCAGAGTGGTTGTCTTTAGTGCAGGGAGTGGAACCTACGACTCATTCGAATGAGTTTATGGTACCTAGGAAAATAACGCTGTCTATAATAAAAGCACTTAACTTCATGTTCCTCATATGTGAGAAGTTTACCCCTGTTCCTTAATGGAATGTTCATGGGCAAAAATTTGTAATTTGTAACTTCATGTTTTAGTCTATTTTACCTCTTCTATTACGTTTTTCTATCCTTTCTTGCATATATTGTAGACAGCTCCAGAAATATAGGGATCATGTATATGCAGCTTAAAACAAGCTTATAGAGAAGTGTGCGAAGCAGCAAAATTAAGCTAATTTCGAACAACTGAAACAAAGAATACATAATACCAATAACGGAAAGGAATGGTGTAAATTGGCCAAGGAAATAAATAAACACGAATTGAAAGTGGGCAACGCAATAACCGCAGACATATTCAAAGACTATTTTATGAACTTGTTAAATCCGAAACAAATATCACTAGATATACAATACGCTTGTCTACTAGATGGAGATATAACGCTACAGGAAATATTAAAATCCATGCTTTTCAAAGTAAAACCCAATAAAGAAACAGGAGAGCACAGAGTACCCTACGAGTTTTACATTAACGCTACAGACGATTTTTTTTTAGCTCTTTCGAGAGTTTATTCAAATGCATACAGAACGGGCTGCGTAGAAGATTTAATGGTTAAGACTATTATTTTTCCAATTCATAAAAACGGAGATTCCAACGATCCAGCCAATTACAGAGCAATATCCTTTATGAATACTGCTGCAAAAATATTTATGGGAATTTTACACCAAAGACTAATTCACTGGGTTAAAGCAAACGAAATACTGGTTGAATACCAGGCTGGGTTTAGAAGGCAGTACTGAACAGCAGACAACATCTATTATCTCGTGTCCATAGCAGCTATAAAGTTAGCCGAAAAGAAAAAGATTAATGCCTTTTTTTTGTAGATAGGAAATCTGTTTTCAATGGGTATCTCATTTGAGTTTGTCGAATGATAGAAAGCTTATGCGAAAATACGAGATCGGCAGTTTGGAATGGAGAATAAATCTCTACATATTTCGAGATCACATGAGGCGTTAAACATGGATGTCTTCTTTCGCGTTTGCACTTCGCTCTATATATAAATGACCTCCGCGAACACCTTGAAGGCGGTCTTGTGATACAGGAAAATAATATTCGAATCCTTATGTATGAGGATGTCATCGTCATCATGGCTGACGAAATAAAAATCTTATAATGTATGAGTCATAAACTGGAGGAGTATTGCAATATATGGAACATGGAGGTCAAAACGAGCAAATAAAAAATTAAGTTTTTTAGGAACGGGTGAAGATTGTCAACTCAAGAAAAGTGGTATTACAAAGGCCAGGATGTGGACATTGTGGCCGAGTATGTTTCTTTGGGAGCAATTTTTACAGCAAAACTAACTTTTAAAAGCCATGTAATGAATAGAATATGCCAGGCGAAGACTGTTGTCAATTCCACATAGAAAAATTTTCTAAAACAGGACAAGATTAGTTTACAGATGAAATGGGAAATCGACATTGCAGTTCGCAGATCTATCGAAGCATACGCAGCACAATTTTCGGGATATAGGCACTTATATATATATATATATATATATATATATATATATATATATATATATATATATATATATATATATATATATATATATATATATATATATATATATATATATATATTGCGGATTTTTTAAAAGAAAGTAAATGCATTTTTAAATAAAATAAAATAAAATAAAAATAAAATAAAACTTTGAATGAACTTTAATCAAATATACTTTTTTTACACTTTTTCTAAAGCAAGCTAAAAGTAACAGCTGATAACTGACAGAAGAAAGAATGCAATTACAGAGTCACTAGCTGTGAAAAAATTTGTCAACGCCGACTATATGAAGAATCCGCAATTACTTTTTGGGCAACCCAATACATGAATTTGTGGGTTTGTAAATTTGTTTGTTACGTATAGACTCTAAAACGCCTGAACCGATTTTCTTGAAATTTTCACAGATTGTGGGGAGTGGTCTGAAAGGAACAATAGACTTTATATTTCTTTCATGTCGGAAGGGGAGCGGACCCACCCTATTTACCCCAAATGTACGACCCAAAAATAAAAGTGAACCGATTCAGGAGTAGAGTACGAATTTCATATTAGAAATTGGATCCAAGTAACTGGGGGGTAACCCAGGCCTCAAATAGGTTTATTGGACGATAATCACAATATGGGACTTGAATGATAGGTATTTGGGAGTAGACTACGAATATGGTTAGGAAGGAGGTATAGGCTATATAATTTTTTGATATTGGAAGGGGCCGAACCCTCTCTCGTTACCCCAAAAACACCACCCAAAATCAAAAGTTGAACGATAAGTGGGTATCAAAAGTATTGGAGAGTAGAACGCGAATATGGTATAAACAAGTAAAAACGTGCTAAGTTCGGCCGGGCCAAATCTTATATACCGTCCATCATGGATAGCATTTGTCGAGTTCTTTTCCCGGCATCTCTTCTTAGGCAAAAAAAGGATATAAAAAAGATTTGCTCTGCTATTAGAGCGATATCAAGATATGGTCCAGTTTGGACCACAATTAAATTATATGTTGGAGACCTGTGTAAAATGTCAGCCAATTCGAATAAGAATTGCGCCCTTTGGGGGTTCAAGAAGTAAAATAGAGAGATCGATTTATATGGGAGCTGTATCGGGCTATAGACAGATTCAGACCACAATAAACACGTATGTTGATGGTCATGAGAGAGTCCGTCATACAAAATTTCAGGCAAATCGGATAATAATTACGACCTCTAGAGGCTCAAGAAGTCAAGATCCCAGATCGGTTTATATATATATGGCAGCTATATCAGGTTATGGACCAATGTGAACCATACTCGACACAGTTGTTGGATATCATAACAAAACACGTCGTGCCAAAATTTCATTCCAATCGGATAAGAATTGCACACACTAGAGGCTCAAGAAATCAAGACCCAAGATCGGTTTATATGGCAGCTATATCAGGTTATGGACCGATTGGAACCATACTTGGCATAGTTGTTGGATATTATAACAAAACACGTCGTGCAAAATTTCATTCCAACCGGATAAGAATTGCGCACTCTAGAGGCTCAAGAAGTCAAGACCCAAGATCGGTTTATATGGCAGCTATATCAAAACATGGACCGATATGGCCCATTTACAATACCAACCGACCTACACTAATAAGAAGTATTTGTGCAAAATTTCAAGCGGCTAGCTTTACTCCTTCGGAAGTTAGCGTGCTTTCGACAGACAGACGGACGGACAGACGGACGGACATGGATAAATCGACATAAAATGTCATGACGATCAAGAATATATATACTTTATGGGGTCTCAGACGAATATTTCGAGTAGTTACAAACAGAATGACGAAATTAGTATACCCCCCATCCTATGGTGGAGGGTATAAAAACGAGTATACTGTTATTTATAATAAAGGAAGTATTATTACTTATTATACCCTCCACCATAAGATGGGGGGTATACTAATTTCGTCATTCTGTTTGTAACTACTCGAAATATTCGTCTGAGACCCCATAAAGTATATATATTCTTGATCGTCGCGACATTTTATGTCGATCTAGCCATGTCCGTCCGTCTGTCCGTCCGTCCGTCCGTCCGTCCGTCCGTCCGTCCGTCTGTCTGTCGAAAGCACGCTAACTTCCGAAGGAGTAAAGCTAGCCGCTTGAAATTTTGCACAAATACTTCTTATTAGTGTAGGTCGGTTGGTATTGTAAATGGGCCATATCGGTCCATGTTTTGATATAGCTGCCATATAAACCGATCTTGGGTCTTGACTTCTTGAGCCTCTAGCGTGCGCAATTCTTATCCAATCAGAATGAAATTTTGCACGACGTGTTTTGTAATGATATCCAACAACTGTGCCAAGTATGGTTCAAATCGGTCCATAACCTGATATAGCTGCCATATAAACCGATCTTGGGTCTTTACTTCTTGAGCCTCTAGAGTGCGCAATTCTTATCCGATTGAAATGGAATTTCGCACGACGTGTTTTGTTATGATACCCAACAACTGTGCTAAGTATTGTTCAAATCGGTTCATAACCTGATATAGCTGCCATATAAACCGATCTTGGGTCTTGACTTCTTGAGCCTCTAGAGTGCGCAATTCTTATCCTATTGAAATGAAATTTTGCACGACGTGTTTTGTTATTATATTCAACAACTGTGCCAAGTATGGTTGAAATCGGTTCATAACCTGATATAGCTGCCATATAAACCGATCTTGGGTCTTGACTTCTTGAGCCTCTAGAGTGCGCAATTCTTATCCGATTAGAATGAAATTTTGCACGACGTGTTTTGTTATGATACCCAACAACTGTGCCAAGTATTGTTCAAATCGGTCCATAACCTGATATAGCTGCCATATAAACCGATCTGGGGTCTTGACTTCTTGAGCCTCTAGAGGGCACAATTCTTATCCGATTTGAATGAATTTTTGTACGAAGTATTTCGTTATGATATCCAACAACTGTGCGAAGTATGGTTGAAATCGGTCCATAACCTGATATAGCTGTCATATAAACAGATCTGGGGATTTGACTTCTTGAGCTTCTAGAGGGCACAATTCCTATCCGATATGGCTGAAATTTTGCATGACGAATTTTATTCTTACTTTCAACAACTGTGTCAAATAAGGTTCAAATCGGTTCATAACCCGATATAGCTGCCATATAAACCGATCTGGGATCTTGACTTCTTGACCCCTAGAGGTCGCAATTATTATCCGATATGCCGGAAATTTTGTACGACGGATCCTCTCATGACCATCAACAAACGTGTTTATTATGGTCTGAATCGGTCTATAGCCCGATACAGATCCCATATAAATCGTTCTCTCTATTTTACTTCGTGAGCCCCAATGGGCGCAATTCTTATACGAATTGGCGGAAATTTTACACAGGTCTCCAACATATAATTTAATTGTGGTCCGAACCGGACCATATCTTGATATCGTTTTAATAGCAGAGCAACTCTTTTCTTATATCTTTTTTGCCTAAGAAGAGATGCCGGGAAAAGAACTCGACAAATGCGATCCATGGTGGAGGGTATATAAGATTCGGCCCGGCCGAACTTAGCACGCTTTTACTTGTTACTTATAGGGATCACGTGTGGAAAAAAGGCACTTTCTGGCAATACAAATTTTCCTTGAATTTTTAGCAATTCTTATGTAAGCGGACATACTATTTCACGTAGAAAATTTTAAAGTTTCACCTTAGGCTGAATTCTTTCACTTCCTTGTTGGTCAACGAAAAAGAATGATAGTGGAGATCAATTTGTTTAAGTAAACCTGTTGAAGGGGTATGGTGGAGCAAGAGAGCAAATGTACAAGAAAAATAACCATAGCCATACGGGATTTGACTCCTTTTTCATGGCTCTCAGTTATACCCATGAAAAGTACTGTATAAAATAATTCAAAACAAAAAAAAATCGTTACATTTGAAAACGCGCATTATGTGCCTAACACGTGACACTCGTGTCGAATATGGTTCGGATAGGATCAAATTGGATATATCTGTTATATACGGCAACATCCCTTAAATTCTTGGGTCCATTTAGGGCATAGTAAGCCCCTAGATGGCAGTGTCAAATAAGGTACAGATAAGACCATATTTGCATAAAGCTGTCATATAGACCGGTCCATCGACTAAAGATTCTTCGCTTATTAAAGGCATATTTATTTGTTACCCTATTTCGCCGAGGGCTATATTAGGCACATGGACATCTTTGCTGCATATGATCTGTATCGGGACATATTTGGATAAGGCTGCCTTACAGCCACATCTCCAAATTTAAAGTATTGGGTCTTATACATAAATCCGAGTGCGAAAGTTCCAACGGAATTCCTTCTATATATTTTGTAAAAAAAATGCAATATGTTTCAAAATAAAAACTGATTAAAATGAAAATATTAAAATTGTTCAAATTGAAATAACAATGGAACACATCTCGATTGTAGAAAATTTTATTAGTTCAATGCTATTTGGTGCACATTTTGTTCCAAGTAATAACAATTGGTGTTTTGTTCCAAATCTAAAATGTTTCGCCATTTCTGGAATTGGAACAAAAACCAATTAGCTATTTTTAGAAAACTTGGTACAAAGTGTTCATTTCTGGATGGAAAAGCTTGAAATTTTAAGGGAACATTCATTACGCATTAAGCGTAAAAAACATCCTTGCTTTTCGGCCCAGTTTTGAGTAATTGAGGGTCCAACTTAAAGTTCGTTTTTCTAAATTGCACAAAATGTCGTATGGAACAAGATAGCATTAGGCCGACGGTATGTATGCTGTATAGACTCAACGAATTGATATTCTTATGCTTTCTAAAAAACTACAATAGGATATTTGTATGTGTGCATGTCATTCGCTTAATAATGCTTATTATTAAGCGAATTGCTATAACTGTTTAAAGCATGCAATTTGTAATTCTATTTTTATGAAGTTTTAGTATTTTTCCTTGAAATGAGACTGTTTTCTTTTTTATAAACATCTTAGTGCCAACATATGTACAAGTTTGAAAGGTTTCTATTTCCAGAACAAAAGAAAAAAAAAATGTTTTGAATTAATGGTTTTAAGTAAAAAAAAAGAACCAACAAAATCCTTCACAAATCCTTAGCTAATGACAAAAACAATAAAAACTAAAGGTAAACTAAAGACAATCGAACAGCTAACGATTTATACAACAAATAAAAAGTGGTCAACGAACGAAAATAGAAATGAAACAAAATGAAATCAAGACACTATAGAAAGGGCCCGGGACAATAGCAACAAAGACAGCTTAAGCTTCGATACCCCAAATAATCGCCCTTACTACGCTGGCAAACGATTACGTGTCATCGAACATCAAACAAAAACAAAAAAACAACAACAAATATAAAAGTGAGGAAGAAAAAAAAAATAAAGAAAAAAAAAACTATTACAAGTAATTGCAAGTCTGCAATCGAAGCTGTTTAACCTTTAAAACAGCTGTTTTAAGTGTGTGGGAGAGGGGAAAAAGCTTTTTTTCTCACCATAGCGAGATAGGGGTTTGCATCGTGTCGTAGGCGATTCGTAAACCTAGTATGCAGTTGGTGCATGGCTTTATGAAACAAGCATGTTATACCAAGAATAAAAACTACAATTAAAGAATAAACGAAAAAGCAAAATCGTGTAAAAATAACGAAAACGGACACGACGACGTTTGCGACTACGACTACGAAAACCACCACAACTACTACATTTGCACTTAAATCTTTTATTTTATTCGCCAAACATTGTCCTTCGTTTTGTTTTTGCTACCATGGAGGCTACACCGAAAGTACATCGTCATCGCCCACGACGTACGGAGTCACGTCATAGGCGCACGGAACGCCAAACCAACAGCAGTACATCTGACAGCAAATCGCCCGCTCGTTGCAACACCACCACCACCACCACTGATATACTGAATGTCGAAGCTGGTATTGGCTGCTCCTCTAGATCCGCTATGGCTCAGGGTTCCTCAGCAGATGCTTTGATTGCCGCTGTGGCCACGCGTCTCATGCAGGAGCATGAACGTCAAACCTCCACCGAAACGGATACGGTGGCAAGCGGCAGTGGTGGCGGAGGTGGTGGAGGCCACAGTTCCAGCCAAACGTCTCAGCAAACGGTGGTGCTGGTGAACGGTCATGCCCCCCAAGAGCATACAGCAAACGAGAATGCTGCAAGTGATTCGCATACGCATGTCAACGAAAACAACGATCTCAATAAACCCTCAGCCGAAGCTGATGCCAGTGAGCTGTGTACGGGTCCGCCCGATGGACCCAGCAGTAGTCGAAATTCCTCCGGAGATGCCATGAGCTTACGCGAAACTCTACAACAATTACCTCCCACCATAACAACGCATAGACATAGACGCACACTATCGCCTCATTCGCCCTCGCGAAGAGTTCTGGAGACGGCGGCGGATGCCTCATTTCATCGTGGCATTTTAGGTTTCATGGATCGCGAACTGAAACAGTCCTCGCCCACACCTTCGGCCCTGAGTGCCGGCAGTGGGGGTGCTGGGCGTAAACATCAATCGTTATCCGATCCCACAGCAAGTCCGGCCCAACGATCGGTAAGATCTCGCAGTAGTTTGGAGAAGAGTCCACGACGCAAACGCAGTAAATCGGAATCCCGGCGAAGGCGCGAACGTAAACTGATAGCTGCGGGCGAGATGGAAGTGCGTCAGGCGAATGAGACATTAATGCGTTACCTCAAGCAGTGTTCGGAAATGAATGATGCCTCTTTGTCGGGCGAATTGGAAATCGATCAGAGTTTGGAGGAGCGTAGAGTGCATCGAAAGACGAAATCTCAGCGAAATAAAAGGGGACACATAATAAGTGAGTATTCGATTAAACAAATGAGCAATTTTTAAGATGATTTTTGGTCTACCTTTGGGGATAGGGGGATTTTTTGTTCCAAATTTTGGAGACATTTATCGATTAACATGATTCAGTTTAAACTGAGCGTTCAACTAAAAATAGTACGAAATTTGGTGCTTTACACATTGTAGCCTTTGTATGATTTTATAAAGTTTGAAATCTCAAAGCAAGGAATTTGTGATAAATGTTTGTGTGTTAAAGTTCCTTGTCAACACAATAACCTATAAACAGAAAGTACTCAATCTCATGGCAGCCGGTTGTGCGTACCGGATTGACCCGATGAATTCCTTCATCGGCAAGGGCTGCCGCCTCAGTGTACCACACACTGCTACTACAACAACAACAACAGAAAGTACTGAATTATCAGTACTAATAATCCTCAATTTAGTACAAGTGCTCTATTTTCATAATTTTTTAAATAATTTTTAACGAACATAATAAAGTTTAGAAAAATATGTGCCGATTAGTGCGATCTTATTTAAACTGAGTGCTCAATTAAAAAAAGGTACGGAATTTGGTACCTTGTGTACTGTACCCTTTCTAAATGTAGTACAATTGCGATATTTTTATAATTTTTAAACAATTTTTGAAGCCACAATTAACTTTAGTAAATGTGTGCTGATTAGTACGATCAAATCTAATTCTTAATCCAGGAGCTCAAGAAGTCAAATCAGGAGATCGGTTTATATGGGAGCTATATCCAAATATGAATCGATATATCTCATTTGCAATCTTCAAAGACCTACATCAATATTAAGTATGTGTGCAAAATTTCAAGCGAGTAGCTTTACGCGTTCGACCGCTATTATGATTTCGACCGACGGACGGACGGACATGGCTAGATCGAATCAGAATGTCGAGAGGATCCAGAATATAATATATATATTTCGATGTGTTTCAAACGGAATGACTGAATTAGTATACTCCCATCCTATGGTGGTGGGTATAAAAGGAAGATAACAAATGAGTAGTACCAAATTTGGTACAACTGCGCTGATTTTATAACTTCAAACCCATTTTGGAACCCAGAGAAATGTCAATAAACAAGATCCTATTTTATTTGTGCTGTTTAATACAGCATATTTTTAATTGACCACTCAATTAAAAATGATACAGAATTTGGTGCCTCCCGGGGGCTCAATAATTCAAATCAGCAAATCGACTTATATGGTAGCTGTTTCAGGTTATATTTGGATATAGCTTCTATAGAGACCGATGTCCCGATTTACGGTCTTGATCCAATCAAAGACGCTTCTTATCCCTTTTTGCTGAAACTACAAACGGTGAGTTCTTCTAATCCCCACAACATTCTTGCCAAATATGGTTCCGAACGAAATGTATTTGGTTATAGCTGCCAGATCTCCCGATAACACGCCCATTTACTAAAAATTCCTGATTAAGCTGAATATAATTATAATATAACTCACTGTTCTGGAAGTTATATTAATCTTCTCAATATTCGAACCGAAAATAATTGAGATCGGACCACATTTGAATATAACTGCCGTATGGACCGATATGTCGATTTACGGTCTTACCCGATTACGCTGAAATTTGGAACAGTGAGTTCTTTTAAACTCCTTGACACACTTGACAAATATGGTCTCGATCGGACTATGTTTAGCCATAACCATCATATAGACCGATATCTCGGTATAGGATCCTAAAGCCATGAAAAACGCAATTATAGCCCGATTTCGCTGTAACTTGGAGCAGTGATTTCTATTAGGCACCTTGACATCCTTGCCAGAAGTTTGCCCCTGTTCCTTAATGCAAAGTTTACGGGCAAATTTGCATTGATAATAAACTTATTCTTGGTGGAGGGTAAACGTTTTTATGTGTTATTAACATAATAGCATAACTTAACTCTTGGAAATATTCTCAATTAAAAGCATAAGAAGAAAATTATCGCCCGGATATGGCTTCATTACCGCCATCCAACATTCTCATTGTCCACATTGACTTAGCTGTTCATTTAATATGCATTCCATCAGAAGATAGTCTTCTCCTTTTCCATCACGTCCTAAGGACATGGTTGTGCTGGACCCATATAAGAGTGAGCTTGCATAGACAGTCATGGCACTTTGAGGTTTCCACTGATTTGTTTTTCTGTTTTTTTTTATGATGTTGGTTTCATAGCAATCTCCTGGTGGCTTTCACTCTGTCATTCTCTCATCCTTTGTTGTTTTTTTTTTTTATACTTGACCTTTAACGTTTTGTATAGTTCTAGTAGTGAATGTTGGTTTTGTACACTCTGGCATTTTAAGTTGGGGCAAATTATTTTTTCCCATTACCCCATTTATTTTTTCCTCCATTATATATAAAGTTTGATTTTATATGCTCTTTGTTTGATGATAAATGAATGGAATATAATTTAAACAAGTGTTGGCCAATTACTTTGATTATGTAGGAGCACCATTGGAGGGAGACGAAAGCCAAAGGATATGGCAAGACCAGTATTGGTTTTTCTACTATAAAGCGATCTACTCGTATGATTCAAAATGTCACAGAGTTCATATTGTAACCCAAGGCTCCGCTATGGATATAATGAGAAAAGTTTTTTACAAAGCTTCAATTATGTGGGTTTACATTTTGTTTGTTTAAAATTTAATTATTTCTTTCGCTTAATTGACCCATAGGCTGTTTGATTATTGTTAATGTAAATAATATTTATTATACGCCAATGGGTATTATTTTGTTTAAATAAAAGTTAATCATACGCATTTTATGTGTTACATAAGTTGTATTTGCTTGTGAAAATTAAGGAAATATAAACAAAAATTGTGAATATGGAAATGGTTCATGTTTTGAAAGAAACATTTAACCCAGTACCATAGGATAAGGGTATAATCATCTTGTGAAGTCATCACATTGTCATGCAAATGCAAATTTGCCACGAACATTCCACTTAGGAACTGGTGCAAATTTTTTACAACTATGCCATGCATGGCATAGTTCCTCACAAATGTAGCCAGCATTAGTAGGGGATAGCCTTTCTTCCATCTTTCCTTCCTTCCATTCTTCTTTCCATCCTACCTTCCATCCTTCCTTCCATCCTTCCTTCCATCCTTCCTTCCATCCTTCCTTCCATCCTTCCTTCCATCCTTCCTTCCATCCTTCCTTCCATCCTTCCTTCCATCCTTCCTTCCATCCTTCCTTCCATCCTTCCTTCCATCCTTCCTTCCATCCTTCCTTCCATCCTTCCTTCCATCCTTCCTTCCATCCTTCCTTCCATCCTTCCTTCCATCCTTCCTTCCATCCTTCCTTCCATCCTTCCTTCCATCCTTCCTTCCATCCTTCCATCCTTCCATCCTTCCTTCCTTCCATCCTTCCTTCCATCCTTCCATCCTTCCTTCCATTCTTCCTTCCATCCTTCCTTCCATTCTTCCTTCCATCCTTCCTTCCATTCTTCCTTCCATCCTTCCTTCCATCCTTCCTTCCATCCTTCCTTCCATCCTTCCTTCCATCTTTCCTTCCATCCTTCCTTCCATCCTTCCTTCCATCCTTCCTTCCATCCTTCCTTCCATCCTTCCTTCCATCCTTCCTTCCATCCTTCCTTCCATCCTTCCTTCCATCCTTCCTTCCATCCTTCCTTCCATCCTTCCTTCCATCCTTCCTTCCATCCTTCCTTCCATCCTTCCTTCCATCCTTCCTTCCATCCTTCCTTCCATCCTTCCTTCCATCCTTCCTTCCATCCTTCCTTCCATCCTTCCTTCCATCCTTCCTTCCATCCTTCCTTCCATCCTTCCTTCCATCCTTCCTTCCATCCTTCCTTCCATCCTTCCTTCCTTCCTTCCATCCTTCCTTCCATCCTTCCTTCCATCCTTCCATCCTTCCTTCCATCCTTCCTTCCATCCTTCCTTCCATCCTTCCTTCCATCCTTCCATCCTTCCATCCTTCCATCCTTCCTTCCATCCTTCCTTCCATCCTTCCTTCCATCCTTCCTTCCATCCTTCCTTCCATCCTTCCTTCCATCCTTCCTTCCATCCTTCCTTCCTTCCATCCTTCCTTCCATCCTTCCTTCCTTCCATCCGTCCTTCCTTCCTTTTTAACGACTTTAACAAAGATTTTGCTTGGACTTTACTGTTTCTAAGAAACTGCAGACAAAACAATGTCTAGTCCACAAAGTTTTACTAACTTAAGCAGACATTTTGACACTACCATGCAGATATCTTAAAACTTCAAAATTTACAGGAGTACATATATCAAACCGCTTTCATTTGAAGCCAAAAGCTTTTTGATTAAAATTTACTTTTCACTTCTAAGAAAAAACAAGTAAAAGCGTGCTAAGTTCGGCCGGGCCGAATCTTATATACCCTCCACCATGGATCGCATTTGTCAAGTTCTTTTCCCGGCATCTCTTCTTAGGCAAAAAAGGATATAAGAAAAGAGTTACTCTGCTATTAAAACGATATCAAGATATGGTCCGGTTCGGACCACAATTAAATTATATGTTGGAGGCCTGTGTAAAATTTCAGCCAATTCGTTTAAGAATTGCGCCCATTGGGGCTCACGAAGTAAAATAGAGAGAACGATTTATATGGGATCTGTATCGGGCTATAGACCGATTCAGACCATAATAAACACGTTTGTTGATGGTCATGAGAGGATCCATCGTACAAAATTTCAGGCATATCGGATAATAATTGCGACCTCTAGGGGTCAAGAAGTCAAGATCCCAGATCGGTTTATATGGCAGCTATATCAGGTTATGAACCGATTTGAACCTTATTTGACCCAGTTGTTGAAAGTAAAAATAAAATTCGTCATGCAAAATTTCAGCCAAATCGGATAGGAATTGCGGCCTCTAGAAGCTCAAGAAATCAAATCCCCAGATCTGTTTATATGACAGCTATATCAGTTTATGAACCGATTTGAACAATACTTGGCACAGTTGTTGGATATCATAACGAAATACTTCGTGCAAAAATTCATTCAAATCGGATAAGAATTGTGCCCTCTAGAGGGTCAAGAAGTCAAGACCCAAGATCGGTTTATATGGTAGCTATATCAGGTTATGGACCGATTTGAACCATACTTGGCACAGTTGTTGGGTATCATAACAAAACACGTCGTGCGAAATTCCATTCCAATCGGATAACAATTGCGCACTCTAGAGGCTCAAGAAGTCAAGACCCAAGATCGGTTTATATGGTAGCTATATCAGGTTATGGACCGATTTGAACCATACTTGGCACTGTTATTGGATATAATAAGAAAACACGTCGTGCAAAATTTCATTCCAATCGGATAAGAATTGCGCACTCTAGAGGCTCAAGAAGTCAAGACCCAAGATCGGTTTATATGGCAGCTATATCAGGTTATGGACCGATTTGAACCATACTTGGCACAGTTGTTGGATATCATAGCAAAACACGTCATGCAAAATTTCGTTCCAATCGGATAAGAATTGCGCACTCTACAGGCTCAAGAAGTCAAGACCCAAGATCGGTTTATATGGCAGCTATATCAAAACATGGACCGATATGGCCCATTTACAATACCAACCGACCTACACTAATAAGAAGTATTTGTGCAAAATTTCAAGCGGCTAGCTTTACTCCTTCGGAAGTTAGCGTGCTTTCGACAGACAGACGGACGGACGGACGGACGGACGGACGGACGGACAGACGGACGGACATGGCTAGATCGACATAAAATGTCACGACGATCAAGAATATATATACTTTATGGGGTCTCAGACGAATATTTCGAGTAGTTACAAACAGAATGACGAAATTAGTATACCCCCCATCTTATGGTGGAGGGTATAAAAAGAAAAACTTGGGAATGCCACAAAAGGACTTGGTCTCACTTTAAGTGGAAAAACATTTTAAATATTTTAAAACACCTGCTAAAGTCTTCATGGGATGTCGACATAAACGTAGGTTTGCTTAAATGTCCCAAAAAGTTTTTACTCTGTACGTGGATGTGAAAGTGTGTGTGTGGCTGAGTGGGTGTGTGGGGACCTAAAAGGAAATCTATTTTTAGAACCAAGTTAATGGGAATAACAAATAAAAGCATTTTTTTTTGATCGGTGGGTTTAGGAGGAGTAAACAAAGAAAAGCTTTCTTGTTAGATGTCTGGAAGTGGGTGAGTGTTTGGATGAGGGCATCTTCAGAGAAATTTAATTTTAAGGCAAAATGTTAAGGGTTTGCAGGCACTTGAGGGTTTTAAAAACAAACTTAAAATGTATTACTTAACCTCTGAGTGTATTTAAAAAAAAACATTTTCCTTCTATGGCATTAAACATAATTTTTGTGTTTTTAATTTTACAGGTAAATTCTATGCAGCAAGTGGCTTAACATCCTTACTGAAAGAGCTTTCCGATGACATTATACCAGCCGAAGGTGAAGAGATTTACAATCCATTCACACCGGTCGTCTCACCCACAGATGATACGCCCGCGCACATTGACAAAATGTTCATGCAGACGTCATCAGGATATCGACCAGTTGAGCACTGCTACTATAAACACTCGTTTATGCGTTCCGGTGGTATGAGTGGTCGCATTGGCTCCACTGCAGGCAGTGGAGCTGACCTGCTCCATGACGGCTGTCTCAGTCGCGGCAGTGGTGTAGCCAGCACAGCAGGCGGGGGCGGTGATGGCAGTGGTGGTGGAATTGGCTCGGCTGGTGCCGGCTTTGCATTGCGCGCAAGTGGTAGTTATGGTGATACGCGTTGTTTGCTTGATGGTGAATATTATGGGTGAGTACAGAGATAAGGTGAAATTTTACCATGACAGTGATACAATGAGGGTGAGAGTAAGAGAGAGAGAACGGAGAGAGAGAGAAAGGAGAGAGAGAGAGAGCTTAAGTGTGTTGAAAAACTTTTTGTTTTTCTTTGTTTGTTTTTATTTCCTTATTGCATGCGTTATAGCTGAACAGAATTATTTAGTGTTCTCTCCAAATCTCTCTACTTTTACCTCTTACTCTCTTCTTTTGCATGTCTTTCACCACGTCACCTTTATTATTCCTCAAAATTTTGTTAATAGTTGTTGTCGCTTTTATTGTCATTGGTTTGAGTATTTGGGGAATTTCCTTTATCTACTTAAATTGGGGTCCATGTTTGCTTTCTTCTTGTTCTTCTGTGGATTTTGTATTTGTAGCTTACGGTAACACATTTGGGTGGGTGGTGGCCTTTAAATGCTATTCTCATTTAAATGTCATGACATTCAAAATCCACTACCCAAAGTGGATTTGTTCTGCTGCTCAACTCACGCAAAACTCACATTACTTTTATGTTTCCTCTTTTTTTTAACAAATTCTTGAAGGGAAAGTTTTTGAAGTGGGCAATAAAGTAAATATATATTTATAAAAATAAACAAATAAAATATAATAAAATAAAATAAAATAGTATAAAATAAAATAAAATAAAATAAAATAAAATAAAATAAAATAAAATAAAATAAAATAAAATAAAATAAAATAAAATAAAATAAAATAAAATAAAATAAAATAAAATAAAATAAAATAAAATAAAATAAAATAAAATAAAATAAAATAAAATAAAATAAAATAAAATAAAATAAAATAGTATAAAATAAAATAAAATAAAATAAAATAAAATAAAATAAAATAAAATAAAATAAAATAAAATAAAATAAAATAAAATAAAATAAAATAAAATAAAATAAAATAAAATAAAATAAAATAAAATAAAATAAAATAAAATAAAATAAAATAAAATAAAATAAAATAAAATAAAATAAAATAAAATAAAATAAAATAAAATAAAATAAAATAAAATAAAATAAAATAAAATAAAATAAAATAAAATAAAATAAAATAAAATATATCCCAGCTAGGGATGTTTTGGCAATATTTGTTTCTGTTATTGCAACATCATAACTATGATATCATGGGACGGCAAGTGGTATGTATGGAAAACAAATGATGCATAACCATTTGCCATGAAATCGTTGTGACTGGTGTAGTATTGAAATATAATTCCTAGAAGTATATTGAGATGCTGCAGTCATTAGCTTATGGAAAAAAACATAGCTAAGGTAGGCTTTAGCAAACTAAATGACTGTAAAGGGAACAATGAAGCATTTATTACAAAAAATAGAGGGTTTTTGCAAAACATATGAACATTGAGAAAAAATAGGAAAACGATAACCTAAAATATTTACAAAGTTCGGCCGGGCAGAACTTTGGATACCCACCGCCTCGGGTATATATGTAAACCACCTTTCGTCAAAATCCGGTGAAAAATGCTTACCTTATGCGCCTTAGCAGCTATATATATCAATTGTATACAACAAAATATTGTTTTTGTTTTAGTAGCTATATCTAAAAATAAACCGATCTAAACCATATACGACACGGATGTCAAAAAGCCTAACATAAGTCAATGTGTCAAATATCAGCGAAATCGGATTATAAATGCGCCTTTTATGATGCCAAGACTTTCAATCGAGATATCGGTCAGCTATATCCAAATCTGGACCGATTTGGAATAAGTTGAAGAAAAATGTCGAAGAGCCTAACACAACTCACTGTCCCAAATTTCGGCCACATCGGACAATAAATGCGCCTTTTATGGGCCCGAAACCTTAAATCGAGAGATCGGTATATATAGCAGCTATATCAAAATCTAAACCGATCTGGGCCAAATTGAAAAGAATGTCGAAGGGCCTAACATAATTCACTGTCCCAAATTTTGGCCACATCGGGCAATAAATGCGCCTCTTATGGGCCCAAAACCTTAAATCGAGAGATCGGTCCACATGGCAAAAATTGCAAATTGCTCATTTTTCCCATGAACACTCATCCTGTTCCTCACTAAGGAACAGGTGCAAACTTTTCACATATCACTGAGTGCTGTCCGATTCAAGTTTAAGCTTAATGATAAGCTCAAGCTCAATGATAAGGGGCTCCCTTTTATAGCCGAGTCCGAACAGCTTGCCGCAGTGCGACGTCTCTTTAGAGAGAAGTTTTACATCACATAGTACCTCACAAATGTTGCCAGCATTAGGAGGGGAAAACTACCGCTGAAAAATTTTTTATCTGATGGTCTCGCCAGGATTCGAACCCAGGCGTTCAGCGTCATAGGCGGACATGCTAACCACTGCGCTACGGTGGCCTCCGGTCTATATGACAGCTATATGTAAATCTTGATCGATCTAGGCCAAATTGCAGAAATATGTCGGGGGTCTCAACTTAACTCACTGCCCCAAATTTCGGCGACATCGGAGAATAAATGCGCCTTTTATGGGCCCAGAACCTTAAATCGAGAGATCGGTCTATGCGGCAGCTACATTCAAATCTGAACCGATCGGAGCCAAATTGAAGAAGCATGTCGAAGGGCCTAACAACTCGCTGTCCCAAATTTCGACGACATCGGAGAATAAATGCGCCTTTTATCGTCCCAAAACCTTAAATCGAGAGATGGGTCTATATGACAGCTATATCCAAATCTGGACCGATCTGTGCCACATTGCAAAGGTATGTTGAGAGGCTTAACCTTACTCACTGTCTCAAATTTCGGCGAAATCGGACAATAAATGCGCCTTTTAGGGGTCCAAAACCTTAAATATCGAGATCAGTCTATATGGCAGCTAAATATATTCAAACCTGAACCGATCTGAGCCAAATTGAAGTGGGATGTCGGCTGGCCTAACACAACTCACTGTCCCAAATTCCAGCATCAGCGAAATCGGTTAATAAATGCGTTTTTTGTAGGCTTAAAACCCTTTGTCGGCAGATCGGGCTATATGACAGTTATAACAAAACAATGTCGTTGTAGATCATACAGGGTTTGGGTACCGATAGGCAACTCAGTGTTTCAAATCGGGTTTTACATTTCTAGAAATTGTTGAAAATTTGATTAATGTTTTCGTATGCAAAATTTGAAGGGCCCCGGTAGCTGAGTTTTTAGCGAGCTCGGATAACCGTTACGAGTGTTTTGGGTATGTTCTCACAAGAACCTTTTTTCTGTCAACAAAAAATCTTTTCTGTTTTGTAATCATTCTTCGACTTGGGTTTGATTTTGAGGCCCTCTTTCTATTGATTCAAATACCACAGTTTGACCACAAGAATCTTAGCTTTTGTCTCAACCCATTCTACTTGCCGCCTTCTCATGAAGTTACTACAATGCCATTCCCCAATGTCGTTAGGGACAACAAACTTTGCGAAACATATGCTCAAAAAAGAGAGAGAGAGAGAAATCCCAAATGACGTTAAGGACGTGAAAGAACTTTGAAGGACGAAACATTTTTGCCAATGTTGTTGCAAGAAATGAGGCTAAAGAAGCGGCAAGGACTTGACTTTGCCAGCAAATGCCTCGGTAGATTTGTAACAAAGAAGGCAACAACAATAATAATAAAAGTAAGCCTTAATACAAAACGAAGTTATTTTTAGCTTACAATTTGTTTTTGTTAATGGTTAGGCATTATTACAATGTCGAACAAGAAAGAGATAAAAAAAAAACAAAATCGTGGAGGCTACAAAATAAAAACACGAGCAGACGTTAGCTAAGCTATTTTTGGAAGGTTAATTAGGCCTAGGGAAATTGTCGAAAGAGGAGGTTGAAGGAGGGATACTTTTTGACGGATTAAATTAAATTTATTCAGATAAACTTGTATTTTATTGATTGTTTGAGTTAATCTAGCTCATTTGTTTGGTTTTTCTTCTTCTTCTCCCTTTTAGGCACGAAATTACCAGCAACATACAATTGGCCTGCTTGACTCAACGAATTTGGCTATTACTCTCTAATATATGTCATGGCCTGCTAGCTGGCCTAGCATTGGCCCATCTACTCTTTGTTCTCAGCACCCATCCCCTGGAATGGTCCAAAGTTCTAAGTCTTGCAGGCGAGACAACATCTACCCAATTAGGCGAAGGTCCTGCCGCAACTATGGAAACTTTAAATTTGAATGATGACTTGGCGACGGGGTCGACTATAATACCTCCTGCGTCCAGTAGTGTAGTGAGAATGGAATATGCTTCCTTTGCCAATTGCTATATCAACACTTTCTATTGTTTGGCCATAGTGTGCATGGTGTCTGTATTGGATAGGTGAGTAAAAAACAGCAATACAAAATTGTTAACCTTCCTTTCCCATCGCCATGAAATTGAGGCCATTCATAGGCTCTTCTAGAGGGTAGCATTTAATTTATGCGACTTTGTTTTTGGCCTAGTCCCCGTCCCTCAAACTGACCTTAGCGTGTTCAAGAGTCATGTTTTTTTCATACTTTTTCATTATCTATCGTCGACATTTCTATACTATGAGGGATTTCTTGTACACTTTCGATTTAATAACACATTGACCTCAAACTAAGATTTTTTTGCTTAGCACCATTTAAAGCTATTAGTCAATAAATTGAAAGAAAAAATTCCTATGGTTTTAGATACCATCATGCTAAATTTATATACCTCGACGTGAAAGCATTTTCACGTGATTAGCTTAAATAAATGGTTTTTCTAGGTGTTTTCTTTTTGTTTTTGTTGAAGGAAAACGGAAGCTGTTAGCTAAGAATAAAATCTCTTACCAAAAAAATTCAAAATGAAAGGTTCAAATTAATTTAAGCCTTCTGACCCCTAGAAATATGCTTTGAATTGTTATTTAATAAGAGGCCTAATATAGTGCTCTAAAATGCTTAACAACTACAATATTAAATATCTATTGTATAACAAGTAAAAGCGTGCTAAGTTCGGCCGTGCCGAATCTTATATACCCTCCACCGTAGACCGCATTTGTCAAGTTCTTTGCCCGATATCTCATTAAAGGCAAACAAAGGATAATGGATAAGAATTGCTATGTTATAGGAGCTAAACCAAGTTATGAATCGATTGGGGCCATACTAGGTTTGGCTATTGGAAACCAATGTGGAGGTCATTATGAAAAATTTCAGCCAAATCGGATTATAATTGCGTCCTTTGGAGGCTCATGAATTATAATCGGGGTATCGGTTTATATGGGAGCTGTATCAATCTATGGACCGCTTCAGACCATATTTAACATGTATATTTAAGGTCATAGAAGAAGTCGTTGTGGAAGATTTAAGCCAAATTGGATGCGAATTACGCCATGTAGAGGTTCATGAAGTACAATCGGGAGATCGGTTTATATGGGAGGTGTACCAGGTTATGAACCGATTTAGACCATACTTGGCACGGTTATTGGAAATCAAATGAAACCACTTCGTGCATGCTTTCAGCCAAATTGGATAATAATTGCCTCCTCTAGCGGCACAAGAAGTCTAGATCCGAGATCGGTTTATATGGGAGGTATATATCAGGTAATGAGCATAATTGGCACAGCTGTTGGAAGTTCATAATAAATGCTCTCTCTATTGGCTCCAGAAGTCAAGATCCAGGATCGGTTTATATGGCAGCTATATCAAAGCATCGACCGATATTGCCCATTTACAATCCTAACCAACGTACTAGTTTTCAAATTTAAACTCTGTCAAAGGGGTCAGGTCAGTCATATACACTCCACCATGCATCGCATTTGCCAATTTCTTTGAATATCTTTTTCAACATATATGTATATGAGCAACATCAAGTTATTGATCGATATAGACCGTACTTGCCATGGCTGTTAGAAGTCATAGAAAAATACCACCTTTAAAATTTCAGGCGAATCAAGTAAAAATTGCACCCTCCAGTTGCTCATAGTGTCAAGTTGGAAAATCGGTTTATATGAAGAATATGGAATTGCGCACTCTAGAAGCTCAAGAAGTCTAATCAGGAGATCAGTTTATAAGGCGGCTATATCAGGTTATGGATTTATTTGGACCATAATTGGCACAGTTGTTGGAAGTCATTACTCAATGACATGTGCAAAATTTCAGCTAAATCTGATTACAATTGCGCCCTCTAGCAGCTCAAGAAATGTATTCGGGAGATCGGTTTATATGGCAGCTTTATTAGGTTATATAATAATTAATAATATTTATTTTCGACAATTAAAGAGCTTTTAGTGAAATACCATGCTACGAAAATAGTATATCGCTTGGCTAAAAAGTTATACAATATAAGTGTCTTTATCTAAATCGCATTGGTCTACGAATTTAAGTTTGCATATAAGGTGTACTCCATTCTTAAAATACTTTATTTCAGCCCGATATTCTCAAGTTGTCTGATTTAGGGTTGTTTCCCCAAAATACTTGGTTCTGAAAAAATATCAGCATCGTGGTCTTCTTTCAAATACCATTTATTTAAACCCCATATTGCCATTGGCTTAAGAGGAGTTTACAGGATGAGGCGTCCCCCAAATACATGGCCCCAAAATAGGTTATCAAATTCGTTTTCTAATCTCAAATACCTTTCATTTGAGCCACATATTGCCGTGGTCGAAAAATTTTTACACGTTGGGGGGTGTTTTTTTGGGGAAGGGATGATGCCCTAAACATATGGTCCTAAATTTGGATATCAAATTCGTATTCTACTCCCAAATAACTTTATTTGAGCC
Organism: Stomoxys calcitrans; assembly: GCF_963082655.1. Taxonomy (NCBI): domain Eukaryota; kingdom Metazoa; phylum Arthropoda; class Insecta; order Diptera; family Muscidae; genus Stomoxys; species Stomoxys calcitrans. The sequence goes on along the minus strand of NC_081552.1, from coordinate 13,899,693 downwards.
CCATATTGCGATGTTCACTAAAAAATTGCTGTTTGTGGGGTATTTTGGGAAAGTGGTAGATCGCCAGAAAATTGGTCCCGAAAGTGGGTATCAATTCTTGCTCTACCCCCCAATACCTTTCATTTAAACTCCACATTGACATGGTCGGTAAATATGCCCGATTTAGGGGTGTTTTGTGGATTTGGATGGTCCTTCAAACACTCAGCCCGGAAAATATATCAGCAATGTGCTCTATTCTCATATATCTATTTATCATTTATTTGAACCCCATATTGCCATTGCCCTCAAAATTAGATATCAAATTCGTTTTCTAATCTCATTTAAACTCTTTATTGCAAAAGTCAGCAAATATTTCCGGTTTGGGGTATTGGCCCAAAAACTATAAATATTTAGCTCCACGCTCTTTAGGACCCAAATTGTCTTGGTGAGAAAATACGTCCTTTTTGGGGGTTGTTATGGTGGTTGGACGTCCGCTAGACAGTTGGCCCCTAATGTGGATATCAGATACGGGGTCTACTCCCACATATCTTTAATTTGAGCCCCATATTTCCATAGTCGGCAAAAATGACCGGCTCGGGGGGTGTTTTGGGGGATGGGCGGCCACACAGTGAGATGGCCTTGAAAATAAATTTCGGATTCGTGTTCCACTTTAAAAACCCTCTTATTTGAGCCTCATATTGCAATAGTCAGAAAATACTTACTATTTGGGTGATGTTGTGGGGGTTTGTGGGGGTGGCGTGGCCCCATAGACACTTTTCCCGAATATTGATATCATAGTCGTGTTTTACTCCCAAAGACCTTTCATTTGTGTCCCATATTGCTATGGTCGTAAATTTGTCCCCTTTGGGGGATGTTTTTGGTGAAAAGGTCCCATATTTGGATATCAGATTCGTATTCTACATTTAAATGCCTTTTATTTAAGTCCCATATTCCCTTGGTCAGTAAATAAGTCCTGTTTGGGGGTATTTTGGGGAAGGGGTGGACCACCACTAATTTCGTCCCAAAAGTGGGTATAAATTTCTATAACCTGATATTGCTCCCATGCAAACCGGTCTCTCGATCATCCTTGTTCGGTTCCAAGAAGCTTTAATTTTTGCTGGTTTCCCAAAAGTTTGGCCTTCAATTTAATTTATTTTGTGTAAATTTTTAGCAAAATCCATGGCATTGGGTTCCCAAGATACGGCCCGGCCGAACTAAGCACTCTTTTTTTTTTTGTTTTTCTCTTATTTTAATAATTATAATAATTGTTCATGAAAAAAAATGTATTAGAACTAAATTGATGTTGAAGTTTGTGGGAAGTTCTTATTTCCATGAGCTATCATTATTACTTTTAAGTTGGTCATTAAGAATAAGTTTATATATAGACTTGTTAGCATGTTAAAAGGTAACAAAAATTACCTTTCCTAACCAATTAGTTGAATTAGAAGGACATTTGTATGTACTTTTTTTCGGTTTTGATTAGTTTAAGAAAATAACAGACTTTATGAAGCCAAAGAAGATGATCGGAATGGAAATAAAGATGTGTTATATGGAGTTAACATCGAAGTTAGATGGGGAAAGGTAAAAAAACTAAGACGGAATTCGGCCACATGTTCCCCTCATCTAAGTTGTTACACAAATAAACTTAGATGAAGGGTAAATGTATACTTTAGGAAAAAATTTTTGACAAATCAGGCAAAAATTAAAGCTTCTTGGGACTGTAGAAGACTGATTTCGAGATCGGTTTATGTAGGAGCTAAATCAGGTTATAGACCGATTTTGGCCATACTGACCATGGATGTTGGAGCAAGTTTATGGACTGATTTGGATCGTCCTTGGCACAGTTGTTGAAAGTCATGGCAAAACACTATACACAAAATTTTAGCCAAATTGGGCTTCTAGGGGACCAAGAGTTCGAGGCGAATGACCACTAAATGTGGGAGCTACAATATATAAAATCAGAACTGATTTGGCCCATTTGCAATCCCTAACGGCCTACATTAATAACAACCTACATTGATGTAAAATATCAAAATACAAGGTATTTCAGTTTGGACCACTTATTATCTTTGAGTAAAGCGAACCCTTGCAAAGAACTTGGTAAATGCAATCCATGGTGGCCTTGCCGAACTTAAATCGGTTTTAAGCACTTTTATCCTTCTTAGACTTTTTCAATCTGAGACTTTTACTCCAATAAATTACATTGTGGCCTACCTACGTATGAGTTATATTAATAAAATTTCTATAAATAAAAACAAGTAAAAAGGCGTTAAGTTCGGGTATATATGTAAACCACTTTTCATCAAAATTCGGTTAAAATTTCATACCTTATGTCCCATATCAGTTATATCAAAATATGTTCCGATTTGGACCAAATACTAATAAGTACAGTAGCTATATTTAAAAATAAACCGATCTGAACCATATACGACACGGATGTTGAAAAGCCTAACATAAGTCACTGTGTCAAATTTCAGTGAAATCGGATTATAAATGCGCCTTTTATGAGGCCAAGACTTGAAATAGAGATATTGCTCTACATTGCAGCTATATCCAAATCTGGACCGATTTGGGACAAGTTGCATAAAAATGTCGAAGAGCCTAATACAAAGCACTGTCCCAAATTTCGGCGAAATCGGACAATAAATGCGCCTTTTATTGGGCCAAGACTTTAAATCGAGATATCGGTCTATATGGCAGCTACATCCAAATCTGGACCGATCTGTGCGATATTGCAGAAGTATATCAAGGCCCTTAACCTAACTTACTGTCCTAAATTTTGGCGACATCGGACAATAAATGAACATTTTATGGGCCCAAAACCATAAATCGGAGGATCGGTCTTTATGGCAGCTATATCCAAATCTGAACCGATCTGAGCCAAATTGAAGAAAGATATCGAAGGGGCTAGCACAACTCACTGTCTCAAATTTCAGCAAAATCGGTTAATAAATGTGGCTTTTATTGGCCTAAGACCCTAAATCGGCGGATCGGTCTATATGGGGGCTATATCAAGATATAGTCCGTTAAAGCCCATCTTCGAACTTAACCAGCTTATGAACAAAAAAAGAATCTGTGCAAAATTTCAGCTCAATATCTCTATTTTTAAAGACTGTAGCGTGATTTCAACAGACAGAAGGACAGACGGACGGACATGTCTAGATCGTCTTAGATTTGTACGCTGATCAAGAATATATATACTTTATTGGGTCTCAGACGAATATTTCGAGTAGTTACAAACGGAATGACGAAATAAGTATACCCCCCCCTCCTATGGTGGAGGGTATAAAAATTTGCCTTTGGATCAGAGAACTGCAAAGACTCAATATTTGGCACTCAATAGACATTTATGAACTGCTGACTGCCAAATATTGGGTCTTATGCAGTTCTCTGCTTTCGACATACAATACGCAATATTTAAGTTGTTATACAAACAATCCCTCACTAAACTCTTCTTAAATCTTCTTATCATAAATACAGCATAAATATGCGAATGACATTAAGTTTTTGTTTGACATTTGCCGCTTGCATTTTCTTGACATTTTCATTATGGCAATGGGTACATGTATTCATATAATCCGGATACTCTTTAGAACAGATTCACTGGCATACTCACAACGCACTTAAGGTGATTTATGACAGAGAGTTTTGCCAAAAAAAAATATAGAAAAACTGAAACGACAATGTGTAGTTGGTTGCTAAAAGGCAAACGGCCAACAGTTAAATGTCATATTTTATTTTAAGCAATTTTATAAAGGGTGATTTTTTAAGAGCTATAGGAAAGTTTTTTTTTAAAAAAAAAAAGAAAACACATAAAATTCAGAAAAATGCATGAATATTCACTTGAATCGATAGTAAGGTCCATATAATTTAATGTTTGAAGAGTATTTCATGCAAATGTTGACCGTGACTGAGCCTCAAATGATCCAAATGCTTCACTGATGTCTTCCAATGCTTCAATTGAAGCGGGCTTGTCTATACAGACATGAGCCTTAACATAGTTCCACAAAAAATAGTCTAAAGGCATTAAATCCCACAATCTGACCGGTTCCGAAAGCGAAATAAAACGTTCACCGAACTCACCTCTCAATAAGACCATTGTTACACATACAAGTCAAGCACTTGCATTTTGGGCAGAAAAAAAGTTGGTTATCATCTCACATTCACAGAAGTACGGTCCAATGATGCCATCAGCCCATAAACTGCACCAATATGTGGATTTTTCTCAATGCATTGGTAGCTCTTGCCATGCTTCTGGTTGATCCAAAATCAATAATTCTACTTATTTACGTACCCATTGAGCCAAAAATGAGCTGAACACAATGAAGCGCGCTATGAACTTTCTTAACAGAGCACGCATTTTGATAATAAAATTAAATAATTTGCAAGCATTATTCGTTTGTAAGAGGATTCATGGTTAAATTATAGGCCAAACTGAAGATGTTGAACAGTTAAATAAAACACGAAACGTGCGTGAGCTGTTAAAACTAGTGTTGCCAAAAAGATAATAACTAAAAATCACCCTTTGTATAGAGGTACTCAAAACTATAAATAACACAAAGGAGATAAACGCAAAAGAGAAAATAACCAAAATGAATAACATACCAAAAATGAAATTGTTTTCAACTTTGGATTTGTTGCTAAAGACTACGACCACGACGACCACGACGAAGAGGACAATGAGTTTGATGATGACGACAGCACATTTATGGTTGCGAACATGTCTATGGCAGTTAGGAAGGCAGGGTGCATAAAATAAAGTTGAAAATGTCAAATGTTATTCGCAAGACATTTGCAGTGATGCTAACGATATAATATATATTTATATATTGAGAGCAAACCTCCTACGTCGCTGTCTCACACCAACTACTTGCACTCAAAAGTATTCAGGCCTCAGGATCTAGCAAACAAGACATGATAAATTGCCAAGGAACACACTCACACAAACCGCAAAAAATAGCTACACATAATACCAATAGAACAAGAAGCAGAAGAAGTGGGTCGTAACATAAAAAAAAGAGACAGCGCCTTGGCCATAGTCTGTGTGGCATTTGCTACAACCCACGCACTTGAAAAAGTAATTCAACTTAAACCAATATCAGAAATATGATGTTAAAAAAAAACAAAAGTGCACCTACGCTTATAAGCTGAGGAATGTTTTTTGTTATTGTTTTTTATAAATTGAATTTAGACTTCTTGTTTTTATTCTCTTATGAACTAACACATAAAGCAACAGAGATTTGAAGAAAATTAAAAATTAATTAATTAAATTAAAATTAACAAGTAAAAAGGCGTTAAGTTTGGATACCCACCACATCGGGTATATATATAAACCACCTTTTGTCAAATCCGGGGAAAAATGCATACCTTATGACCCCTAGCAGCTATATAGAAATATGTTTCGATTTGGACCAAATACTAATAAGTACAAGTCATTGTTCAATTGTTTATAACAAAATATTGATCTTTCTAGTAGCTATATCTAAAAATAAACCGATCTGAGCCATATACCACGCGGATGTCGAAAAGCCTAACATAAGTCACGGTGTCAAATTTAAGTGAAATGGGAATATAAATGAGCCTTTGATGTGGCCAAGACTTCAAATCGAGATATCACTCTATATGGCAGCTAGATCCAAATCTGGTCCGTTTTGGGCCAAGTTGCAGAAAAATGTCGAAGAGCCTAACACAACTTACTGTCCCAAATTTCGCCGAAATCGGACAATAAATGCGCCTTTTATGGCCCCAAAACCTTAAATCGAGAGATCGCTCTATATGGCAGCTGTATCCAAATCTGGACCGATCTAAGCCAACTTGAAGAAGGATGTTGTGTGGCCTAACACAACTCACTGTTCCAAATTTCAGAAAAATCGGTCTATATGGAGGCTATATGAAGATATAGCCCATCTTCGAACTTTACCTGCTTATGAATAAAAAAAGAAGCTGTGCAAAATTTCAGCTCAATATCTCTGTAGCGTGATTTCAACGACCGGGCATGGCTAGATCGTCTTAGATTTTTACGCTGATCAAAAATATATGTACTTTATAGGGTCGGAAATGGATATTTCGTTGTGTTGCAAATGGAATGACAAAATGGATATACCGCCATCCTTCGGTGGTGGGTATAAAAAGAAAACGAAGACTATATTGGCAAACATATGCCACTTTAGACTAAGCAAGCGGTTTAGAACCAAGTAAAAGCGTGCTAAATTTCTCTCCACTATGGAAAGAATTTGTGGAGTGCTTTACGTTATCTCTTTTTAGACAAACCAAGGATAATGGATACGAATTGCACTGCTATTGATCCGATTCGGACCATAATTAAATTGAATGTTGGAGCCCATTCGGATAAGAATTACGCCCTTTAGGAGCTCAAGAACTAAAATCGAGAGATTGGTTTATATGGGAGCTGTATCAGGCTATACACCGACTCAGACCATATTGAACACCTATGTTGAAGGTCATAAGAAAAGCCATTGTAAAAAATGGCAGCCAAATCGGCTAATAATTGCTCCCTCTAGAGGCTGAAGAAGTCCATATCTCAGATCGGGCGTAGTGTCATTGCACCCAAAGCATATTCACCGAAATCGACAAATGCCATATCGTCCACACGATGCCAATATTAGTTAGTTTGCCACACTTTTGGGTGATATGATTGTCATTTGGGCACGAAGACATTTTTGAAAATGATTTTGGACCTTTAATGAAAATAAAAAATTATTAATGTCATAAGACCCAATGCCATAAAGTGAGTTGTCTTAGGCCCTTCGACATATTTCTTCAATTTGGCCCAGATCGGTTCAGATTTGGATATAGCTGCCATATAGACCGATCCTCCGATTTAGGGTCTTTTGTGCAACTTGGCCCTAATCGGTCCAGATTTGGATATAGCTGCAATGTAGACCTATATCTCGAATTAAAGTCTTGGCCCCATAAAAGGCGCATTTATAATCCGATTTCACTGAAATTTGATACATGTTAGGCTTATCAACATCCATGTCGTATATGGTTCAGATCGGTTTATTTTTAAATATAGCTACTGTACTTATTAGTATTTGGTCCAAATCGGAACATATTTTGATGTAACTGATATGGGACATAAGTATGAAATTTTCACCGAACTTTGATGAAAGGTGGTTTATATAAAGGGTGATTTTTTTGAGGTTAGGATTTTCATGCATTAGTATTTGACAGATCACGTGGGATTTCAGACATGGTGTCAAAGAGAAAGATGCTCAGTATGCTTTGACATTTCATCATGAATAGACTTATTAACGAGCAACGCTTGCAAATCATTGAATTTTATTACCAAAATCAGTGTTCGGTTCGAAATGTGTTCAAATTTTGACAAATTTTGTTCAGCGATGAGGCTCATTTCTGGTTGAATGGCTACGTAAATAAGCAAAATTGCCGCATTTGGAGTGAAGAGCAACCAGAAGCCGTTCAAGAACTGCCCATGCATCCCGAAAAATGCACTGTTTGGTGTGGTTTGTACGCTGGTGGAATCATTGGACCGTATTTTTTCAAAGATGCTGTTGGACGCAACGTTACGGTGAATGAACACATTTCGAACCGAACACTGATTTTGGTAATAAAATTCAATGATTTGCAAGCGTTGCTCGTTAGTAAGTCTATTCATGATGAAATGTCAAAGCATACTGAGGATCTTTCTCTTTGACACCATGTCTGAAATCCCACGTGATCTGTCAAATACTAATGCATGAAAATCCTAACCTCAAAAAAATCACCCTTTATATACCCGAGGTGGTGGGTATCCAAGGTTCGACCCGGCCGAACTTAACGCCTTTTTTGTTGTTATTTATATATTCCGATATGGACTTTTAAGGCTGAAGAAGCCACAAGTTTCGTCCGATCTGATCAAGCTTTAGGACGAGGTGGTTTTTGACGCGCAAAATTCGTGTGCGAAATTTTACAAAAATCGGTTTAGATTTAGATATAGATTCAAGATATATCTTTCATCCGATATAGAGTTTTAAGGCTGCAGAAACCTCATTTTTGGTTCGATTTTTACAAAACTTTGCGTAAGATGTTTTATTTGACGTTTTCATATTTGTGCAAGATTTTATAGATAGCTATAGATATAGCTCCCATATAAATCTTTCGTCCAAAAGGGAGTTTCAATGCTGTAGCTGCCATTATTTTGGTCTGATCTTTCCATGAGACGTTTAACTTCACGTCCCAATACGTGCTCAGAATTTCATTAAATCGGTCCTGCTGGAGATATAGCTCCCATACATATAATTCATCCGATATGGTCTTTTAAGACAGTAAAGCCACAATTTTGGTCAGATCTCTACAATATTGGGTGCAAGGGGTTCTATTTGACGCCCTAGTATGTGTGCAAAGTAATAAAATCTAATTTCATCAAAATCGACACATATTTAGGTATTGCTCCCATATATATTTTTTATCCGATATGACCTTTGAGGGTTGCAGAAATCCACAATTTTTATCCTACCGTCAAAAAATCATGCAAGGTTATATTCGATTCTTCAATAGGTATGCAAAATTAAAGTCTGACTAGATTTGGAGATAAATTCTATATAATAAAAGTAGTACGTAGACTAGGTGGTTTAGGGCATTATATAGTCGACCCCGCCCGACTTTTGCCTTTCCTTATTGGTTTAAAATTAATTCCGTAAAGGAAAAAAACAGTGCACCCAAAATATTTTATAATAACGCTTTGTCTTTCCAGGTATTATAAAATTCGTTTCTCAAATAAAATTCTTGATATACGCATATTGCTACTAAAAGTAGGCAAAAGTTTTGTAAAGAATATTTTGTTTGAACAATTCTTGCTTATTCAAACATTCCAATTTGGTCTACACTTAATAATAAGACAAGGCTGTTTTTAATTCAAATTGAATTTATTTTTAAATTTAAGTCCCTACCATTCACCTGCAGCTAAATGTAAATTTTTATTCAACTAATATACAGTAAGAAGTACAAACTCATATAACACAGCCTCGAACTTTGCCTTCAGGCATTAATTGTCCTTAAAAGCAAAATAAAAATAAAAACACACGCACCAAACAAACGGGTATACAAACATACACAAAACACTTGTAAATGAAAAGGAAGGTTAGAAATAGAAAATAACAAATCCTTCGCCCAAGTGTAGGTTTATTCGCATTTATCTAATTTTAATTATACTAAAAGTATGCTACAGAAAATTCGTTTGCGTTGAGATATGCTTGTAAGTGCTCGCTGGTTTATATGGATGGGTGCGTGGGTGTGTGTGTGTGTGTGTGGTATTGTAAGGATGTTTGCGTTTTAAAAATAAACATTTCAATGTCTTGTTTCGTATTTTAACAAAATTGAAATGTGCTTTTAATATGTTCCACGACGTATGCAATGGTTTTGCTATATTTATGACGACAGTCTTTCTTGCTGTGTGGCTGTTTTATTGTTACTGCTACAAGTGACATGGTGTAGGAGAAATTTAAATTAACTTAAATTGGACAAGAATTGCGGCTTCCAGGGGCTCAAGAAGTCAAATCGGGAGATCGGTTTATATGGGAGCTATATCAGGTTCATGACCGATTTCAACCGTACTTGGCGCAGTTGTTGGAAGTCATAACAGATAACATAAATAAATCGGACAAAAATGTTGGCTTCCAGTGGCTCAAGAAGTCAAATCGGGAAATCGGTTTATATGGGAGCCATATCAGGTTCTAGATCGATTTCGGCCATATTTACCACAGTTGCTGGAAGTCATAACAGAACGCTATGTGCAAAAATTTCAGCCAAATCAGCAATCAAGCGGCTAGCTCTACGCGTTAGACCGCTATCATGATTACGACAGACGGACGGACATGGCTAGTTCGAATCAGAATTTCGAGACGATCAAAAATATATATATATATATATATATATATATATTATATGGAGTCCTAGATCAATATTTCGAGGTGTTACAAACAGAATGACTAGATTAGTATACCCCCATCCTATGTTGGTGGTTACTGTTACATCTATGATCAAAGCCATATCGAATTTATATTTTATTAATAATGTCTTTTGTCTTCTTTGTTTTTTTTTTCTACTTTTAGAATGGACATATGTCGTTGGAATTTATCGAATGCCTCAGAGTTAATTTCGTTTCGTTGGTTGATAATAGCAATGATTTACATAGCAACAATAATACTGACCATATGCTCGGACAATATTGATGAGAGGCTATACTATTCGAGCAACATGAATGTGACGTTAACGCAAGATGAAATGGTAAGATCGGACAGAGAAAAAATAAAAAACAAGTATAAATGTGCTATGTTCTAAGTGGAGAAGTGGGAGGTCCTCCACGAGAGATGAAGGAGGAAGGAACTCTCCTTATGGTGGGCATTGATCTAATATCAGTGACAAGTTCGGCTAAGACTAAGGGCATGACGCACTACGGGGGTAAGGGTGTCTTTTTCAATATTGTGAAGACTAGGAGGGGCAGAAATCCTCATATTGAGACTTCAAGCCATGCAGTGACAGGTGACTTAATACCGCCCAACGAACAGGGGCTAACGTTGAGACAATCAATATTGGAAAGACTAGGATAACCAAAGATCCTAATACAAAAATATCAGGCAGTGTAGTGGCAAGAGACCCAACACAGCCTAACAAACTGGGACCCGACGACGAACCCATCACCGACTTTAAGATTCGGAAGACTGGGATAAGTAAAGCTCGTAATATTGAAAGATTAGACAGAGCAGCGACATGAGTCTCAATGCAGCCTAACGAATAGGGAGCCGACGATAAAACTATTGGCCACTCCCAAGATTTACTGGAGGACCAATGATTGAGGTCATCTACATAAACCTCCACCGGAGCGAGACAGCTACACACGCTCTGATGAAGAAATTCAGCAGGGGCATGGTTCATATTGTCTTAATTCAAGTGTCATGGATGAATCGTAACAATGTTTAAAGGAAGCCTTGAGGAGCTTTAAACCATTTAAGTCACCCGGATCTGATGGAATATTTCCGGCGTTACTACTAAAGGAGGCCGACTATCTGGCCACTATTTTCACAGCGTGCCTAGGACTTCCATATATTCCGAAAGCCTGGCAGGAGGCAAGGTGGAGAAGAATCTTTTGATGCCAAGAAGTACACATTGGCTGTAGGGCTTTCAACAATCTGCGGAACGAAACTCTGATCCAATACTTAGACCAGAACTGGGTGGACGGGGTCCTTAGAGACTGGATAAACCATATGCTAAGGAACAGGTGGATAAATTGTGGATCCCATTAAATAAATATAAGGGGGAAAGTGGCACAGGGAGATATATAATCGCCACTGCTATAGGTGACCACCATAGATAACCTATTACGGATACGGACTGAGGAGGGATTTGACTACGTCTGCTATGCAGACGATGTTATATTATTGGCATACGACTGGGCTAGGTACAGGGGTCTCAATGTTAACCCAGAAAAGAATGAAATCTGTCTGTTCACGAGAATGACGAAAGTGGGTCAAATTGACGCACCTCGTTTCCCTAATAGAACGATTTTGTTATCTGACTAAGACAACCACTTAGGTGTGATCTTGAACAGGAAACTTCATTGGAAGTGTCACCTTCAGAAGCGTTCTGAAAAGGCTTACAGATGTGGGACAGTATATAAACGGGCCGTAGACTCGAAGTGGGGCCTGAATCCGAGGATAGTCCACTGGCTCTACAGAAGCGTGATTAAACCAATACTCACTTATGCCTCAGTAGTTTGGTGGACCGCGAAGGAGAAAAAGTGCAATGTAAGGAAACTACAACAGGTTGTCTTGGCTTAGGCGGAGCAATGAGGACCACGCCCAATAGGTCACTGGAGACTATTGAGGATAGCAGCAGCTCACACCCTCGCGGTATAATCGAGGCGACGATTGGAAATCTGGACGGAATGGAAGAGGTGTCCAATCGGATACATAAGACGGCACTTGAGGTCGAGTCAAAGGCATTACTGCCAGCGGCACAGTTTTAGTTTGACGGAACCCTAATATTGCACGGATGGATCGAACGGAATTCCTACCTAAGATTTTTTTTGAGGTTACTTTTTAGTATTTAGAGCGTACAAAAAGCTGCTGGCTTAGGTGCATTTCCATAGTGGCGGATTAATATCCGCACCCTCTTTTCAACCTAGCCCAACTTATATCATGTTCTAGACCGATTCAGATAATACTTGACATGTATGTTGACAGCTATAGTGCAAAATTTCAGCAAAATCGGATAAGAATTACGCTATTTAGATTCCCAAGAAGTGACATGTTGATATCGGTTTATATGAGAGCTTTATCAGGTTTTAGACAGATTCGGAACCTCATCATATTACAAAATGTCAGCCATATGGGTAAATAATTGCACCATATAGAGGCTCATTACGTCAGATCGGCAGATCAGTTTTTATGGTAGCTTTATCAAAACAAGGTTCGATCTGGCCCATTAACACTTATAGTTAATGTTTGTGCAAAGTTTTAAGCGTCTAGCTTTATTCCTACCAAAGTTTACGTGCTTTAGACAGACAGGCCGACGGATGGACAGATAACAATTAGTGGTTGTGTCACTTGATATCTGAACCGAGTACAGTTTGTCATATAGACCGATCTGCCGAATTGGGGTCTTATACACGTAATTTGGAATAGTGAGTTGCACTTGGCCAACTGATATCCGGACCGATTATGGTCCAAATCAGACGGTATAAGCATATTGTTGCTGTATTGTCTGATCTGCCGATTGAGCGTCTTACACTCAAAACCCTTCATTTATTAACCGATTGTGTGAAGTTTGCGTCTACCTAATATGGACATAGTAGAGCTATAATAAAAAAAAGATATTTAATATATCCATGTTGATCGGTATTCAAGGTTGGGTACGTCCGAACTTGATGCGTTTGTAACAGATTAATTTACATTATTTTTCTTAAATTAATCAAATTTTTTTCTTTTCCAGTTAACCAACAACATAATATCCATATGGAGCAGCCTGTCGGTGACCCGCAGCATTGGAGCCATATGTGGCTGGATTATGATTGGCCTGACGCCACACGAAGACTTCCTTTATGAACATTTATTAGATTTAGCACGTTATCAAATGACAAATAATTAAGCTGATCTTAGTTTCTCATCAAAGTTAAATGTAAAAAATTTTCGTTTAATTGTTTTGAAAAATTAAAAAATTTATTACATTTATTATTTTTAAGGCATTTGTGATGTTAATTTAATTAAAACAATCTAATTTATACTTGGTGTGATGTAAATATGTACTGATTATTATGTAATGTAAATATTTTGCTTAGATAAGAAAGAATTTACACAAAATTTAAGTTTGAGGTGAAAATATTTTCAACGGTTTAAAACTAACAAAATTTAGTAAATTTTTGTGATTTTATTTATTTCAAGTCCGTCTTATGTTGATCCGTATTTCGTAAACATTTTCAATAAAAAGAAAAATATTAATTTTTGAAAAGTAAAAATTGTTCGATGCAGCCTTTAAGACATTTGTTATTGATTGATATTTATTTTGTTTGGTAAATTTATATTAAAATTGTTTGAAAAAAAAACTACAGTTTCCTATTATCTTAAGAAATAATTATAGCATTTTTTTTTAATTACAAATTAGTTTATCTTTATGTTTTGCCGAATTTTTACAAATAATTCGTCTGAGTGCCAACAATTTTTAAGTTTGAGCACCACATGAGGTTGTTTGAGACCTTATTGTACCTTCAACGGAAACTTATTGTTGCAGCTTAGTCTATCGCTTTATACATTGCTCACCGCACACTAAGACACCGAGTTTTTCAAAGTGTTTTCAAGGTCTAGTCTATCTGTTTCTAGTCTAGGTGGTACATAGGGGCGTATGGTTTTTATGAATGAATTTGCGGTAATCATACGCAAGGTGGGTCTGAGTAAATTACATTACCGATCTCTTTGTTGAGAGCAAATGGATTTTCAAGAATGAACGCATATTTCAATATTTGAGACATTTGCCCGATAATTTTAATGATCTTCTTTTTTTTGCCCTTTCCATATTTTTTTTTTGTTTTCTTTAAATAAAAAAAAATTTTGTTTATATCATATATATACATAATTAAGCGGTATAAAATAATAAATAACAATTATAACCTAGAAACCCAAATAAAAAAACAATTAGTAAAAGTTTTGAATAAAAGGACAGCTTTAATTAGTAAACCAAAGGTTTTTATGAAAAATAAACCCCTAAAAAAAGTCCAAGCAAATCCCTATAAAACCAATAACGAGAGAGGCAACAACAACTTAAATAAAAAAAAACAACTATTGTAAATGTAGAATCATTACAAAACCAAATGCCCTTCAAAGGCCGCTAGAAATCAAAGTTTGATTTTAAAACAAAAAAAAAAAAAAAAAAAAAAAAAAAATCCAACAAATTTATTAATCAATTCTGTAGTTTTAAACTTTAGAAGCTTCCAGAGAAATTACAAAAAAAAAAAAAAAAAATATGCGAAACAGGTCCCGATTTTAGAACATTGCCTAAATCCTTCATACAATACCAGCAAACACACCCCAAGACCCCCCCCCCCCAAAAAAAAAAAAAAAAATAATCAATACAAAAAATATAGGCTTTTTTTTACATATATTATCAAAACAAAATTTCGACATATCGCTTAGATATTTAACTTAGAGACTTATTGAAATAATTGAATACCATAAGGTATTCTCTTTCATATAAGACAATATATATATATATGTTTATTTATAACTTTAAGTTTTCTGGGTTTTTTTTGTTTGTAATATCTTAATAAAACCAATTTTCTAGCTTAAGCGTATTACTTAAAAGTGAAATACGTTAAGTTTTCAATGAAAACTTTTGATATTATAGGAGACGTAATAGAAAATATAAACTTTTTACTGAAACCAGTTTTTTATATCAGTATACAAACAACCGCTACCTAATTCCAGTACTAACTAGAGATATTTTAAAGAAATAATTACTGATCATTTAGCAAATTTCCCCAACCATCCGATGAATTGAAAGATAAACTAAGACAATTAAGCTTTGCTTCCACTTTATTTCTTTTATTCTTTAAAAGGCACCATTAAATATTATGAATAACTATAGAAGTGATCATGTTTTTTTTTATATATATATATAAATACTATCAATTATTGTGAATATCACTGGGTCATTATCTGGGGGGGGAGGAGTCTGGAAAATTCCAAATCGGAAAGAAAGTATTTGGTGAGTAGAGCAAAATCCTAAAAGGGGTTCGAGTTCTCAGGCCAAATATTTTTGGGGTCCTTTAATACCGGCCCGGTGTGTTCGTATGTCCGTTATGTGAAACGGAAAATTTTTAACAAGTTTTTTTTTTTTGATCTTATCCCACTGTGCGATGTTCCGATAGGTCGGGACAATATTACCTTCATATATAAAGAAGAACAACTAAAAGGGTATGTTATATACCCTCCACCATGAATCGCACTTGCCAAGTTCTTTTCCCGGAATGCCTTTATAGGTAAACAAGTAAAAAGGCGTTAAATTCGGCAGGGCCGAACCTTGGATACCCACCACCTCGGGTATTTATGTAAATCACCTTTCGTCATAGCCCGGTGAAAAATGCATAATTTATGCGCCCATAGCAGTTATATCGAAATATGCTCCGATTCGGCACGGACATTGAGTGGGGTAATAAGTACAAGTCATTGTCATTTTTGTCAAAAAACGATCTGAACCATATACGACACGGATGTCGAAAAGCCTAACATAAGTTAAGGTGTTAAATTTCAGCAAAATCGGGTTATAAATGTGCCTTTTATGGGACCAAAGCCTTAAATCGAGAGATCGGTCTATATGGCAGCTATATCCAAATTTGGACCGATTGGGAGGATATCGAGTGAATTAACACAATTCACTGTCCCAAATTTCAGCAAAATCGGATAATAAATGTGGCAGTTATGGGCCTAAGACCCTTAATCGGTGGATCCGTCTATATGGCAGCTATATCCAAATCTGGACCGATCTGGGCCAAATTGAAGAAGGATGTCGAGGGGCCTAACACAACTCTCTGCATGAAATTTCATTCAATTTGGCTTTTATGGGCCTGAAACCTTAAATCGGCGGATCGGTCTATATGGGGGCTATATCAAGATATAGTCCATCCTCGACTTAACCTGCCCATGGACAAAAAAAGAGTCTGTGCAAAGTTCAATATCTCTATTTTAAGTTCAACAGACAGACGGACGGACATGGCTAGATCGTCTTTATAGGGTAGATATTGGATTGAAAAAATTGATATACTCGGGGGTGGGTATAAAAAGGATAATGAATAAAAATGTTCATGCTATTGGAGCCATATCAGGTTATGGACCGATTGGTGCCGTACTTTGTTTGGCTGTTGTAGACCATTGGATCCATTGGATATGGGCTGAAATTTTGCATGTAGTGATCTGTTACGATGTCCAATATCCGTACCAAGTACGGTTGAAATTCTTCTGTTTTGAAATTCTTCTGTTTGAAATTGTTCTGTTACGACTCTAAAAACTGTGCCATGTACAGTCCAAATGGGTCTTTAACTCGACGTAGATCCCATTTAATCCGATATCTCGATTAGCCTTGTTGGGTTCCTTGAAGCTTTCATTTTAGCCTGATTTGGCAGAAATTTGCTACGTAGAGTTAATTAATTCCTTATTTTATTTTGTGTCAATTTTAAGCACAATCCAT
The DNA here is from genome assembly GCF_963082655.1 of Stomoxys calcitrans. Taxonomy (NCBI): domain Eukaryota; kingdom Metazoa; phylum Arthropoda; class Insecta; order Diptera; family Muscidae; genus Stomoxys; species Stomoxys calcitrans. Next base: position 13,883,019 of record NC_081552.1, on the reverse strand, counting down.
GGTGGTGGGTTTCGAAGATTCGACCCGGCCGAACTTAACATGTTTTTATTCAATTTTTTTAAGTTTTACAAAATATTGATTTAGTCGGTATACTTCAAAATTTACAAAGTGTTGTTTATGATGACGTTTGAATTTTTTTATTTACCTATTTTGCCATGAAATTTATTAAACGCCATAAAGAACCGCTAAAGGAAATTTGTTCTTCAGTAAGTTTACCAAATGAGTTTTAGCGGATATATGTAATTTCTTATACCCTCCACCATAGGATGGGGTATACTAATTTCGTCATTCCGTTTAGAAAGGCAAATTGCAAATTTGCCCATGAACATTCCACTAAGGAACTGGGGCAAATTTCTCACATATCACTGAGTGCTGTCCGATTCAAATGGTAAACTCAATGATAAGGGGCCGCCTTTTTAGAGCCTAGTCCGAACGGCGTGACGCAGTGCGACATCTCTTTGGAGAGAAGTTTTAACACGGGATAGTACCTCACAAATGTCGCCAGGGTTAGGAGGGGATAACCACCGTTGAACATTTTTTTCTGATGTTCTCGCCAGGATTCGAATCCAGGCGTAAAGCGTCCGGGGCGGACATGCTAGCCTCTGCGCTACGGTGGTCTCCATTCCATTCTGTTTGTAATACCTCGAAATATGCGTCTAAGATCCCATAAGAATATACATTCTTGATCGTCATGAAATTTTAAGTCGATTTAGCCATGTCCGTCCATCCGTCCGTCTGACTGTCGAAAGCACGCTAACTTTCGAAGGAGTAAAGCTAGGCGCTTGAAATTTTGCACAAATATTTCTTTTTAGTGCAGATCGGTTGGGATTGTAAATCTGCCAATCGGTCCATGTTTTGATATAGCTGTCATCTTGGGTCTTGACTTCTTCAGCCTCTAGAGGGCGCAATTCTTTTACGATTTGGCTGAAATTTTTCACGTGATGTTTAGAAAGTTCATCGCGCGCTTCATTGTGTTCAGTGACAAAGCTAATGTTTGGCTCAATGGGTACGTAAATAAGCAGAATTGTCGATTTTGGAGGGAAGATCGGCCAGAAACATACAAATGCATCCAGAGAAGGCACAATTTGGTGCGGTTTATGGGCTGGTGGCATCATTAGACCATACTTCTTCAAAGATGATGCATAAAGTAACTGTGAATGGTGAGCGCTATCGTGAGATGACATCCAACTTTTTTTTTCCAAAATGCAAGGGGTTGACTTGCATGACATGTGGATTCAACAAGACGGTGCCACGTACTACACAGCAGTCGTAAAAATGAACGTCAGAGGCAAGTTCGGTGCACATTTTGTTTCACGTTTGGGACCGGTCAATTCGTCGAATAGGTCGTGCGATTTAACGCCTTTAGCCTATTTTTGTGGGGCTATGTTAAAGCTCATATGTATACAGACATGCCCGTTTCAATTGACGCATTGGAAGATAACATTGCAGCATTTATATATTGCCCAAAAAGTAATTGCGGATTTTTCATATAGTCGGCGTTGACAAATTTTTTCACAGCTTGTGACTCTATAGTTGCATTCTTTCTTCTGTCAGTTATCAGCTGTTACTTTTAGCTTGTATAGTTGATTCTAAGTTTTATTAAAAATGCATTTACTTTCTTTTAAAAAACCTGCAATTACTTTTTGGGCAACCCAATAGTATGCAAAATTTGAACTAAGTGGATGGACCATTTGACCAGTTGGGATTCTAAATGGACTATATCGATCCATGCTTTTGATATAGCTGCCATAATAACCGATTCTGGAGCTTGACTTCTTGAGCCTCTAGAGGCCGCAAAACTTATCCGATTTGGCTGAAATTTTGCGCAGTGACTGTTTCTAGTATACGTGCCAAATATGGTTTAAATCGGTCCATAATATGATATGGCTCCCATATAAAACGATCTCCCGATTTCACAATTTTTATCAAACAATCAAGCCAAGTATGGTCCGAGTCGGTCCATAACCTATGCTCCAATAGCGTAGCACTTCTTATCCAATATCCTTTGTTTGACCATAAAAAGATAGCGTCCAAAGAACTTGATATATGCGATCCATGGTGGAGGGTTTATAAGATTCGGAACGGGCGAACTTAGTACGCACAATGGCATTTATTATGATCTCCAACATCCCAGCCAAGTATGGCCCGAGTCGGTTCATAACCTTATATAGCATAGCAATTCTTATCCAATATCCTTTGTTTGACCATAAAGAGATAGCGTCCAAAGAACTTGATATATGCGATCCATGATTTTTTGGTTTGGGTCCCGCCGAACTTCTAATTTAATTATGTTTATAATGTTCATAAAAAAATTTTAATTAAAACCAGTAAGGAAAGGTAAAAGTCGGGCAGTACCTACTGTATTATATCCCACACCTACCCTATAAGTACAATGTTGGAGCTATATCCAATTTTGAACCAATTTTGATGGACCTCGTAGGGTTTTTTGCAGATGGGTTATTAACGCACGTATCAAATTTCGAGCAAAGCAAATAAATAAAGCACATACGTTGAAACTTTAATAACTTCGGTTGACAAATCGGGCGAAAAACATATATGACAGCTATATCTAAATCTGAACCGATTTCTAAGAAATTCACCAATAATATTAAGACTCATAAGGATATTCTTCCGGCCAAATTTCGAGAGAATCGGTTAAAAAATGGTTAACAATTTATGCAATATTTCTCAAAATCGGACGAACATATATATGGGAGCTACATCTAAATCTGAACCGATTTCGACCAAATTTCTCAGATATTGTGGTGTGTAGTCATCGAAGAAAGCGGTTGTGCAAAATTTTGGCAAGATTGGTCAATAAATGCGCTTGTTGTGACTTTAGCAGTTAAAATCGGGCGATATATTTATACACATATATTGGGTTGCCCAAAAAGTAATTGCAGATTTTTCATATAGTCGGCGTTGACAAATTTTTTTCACAGCTTGTGAAAGAAAGCTATATCTAAATCTGACCCGATTCCCATGAAATTCCCCAGTAATGTTAAGAGTCTAGATTAAATCGTTCATGCGAGAGGATCGGTTAAAAAATCACCATTTTATTGCTTTATTACTACAAATCGGACGAACATATACATGGGAGCTATGTGTATATCGCAACCGATTTTTCCAAATTTCAACAGGCTTTGTCTCTTCACCGAAAAACATACCTGTACCAAATTTTAAAACGTGCGGACGAAAACTGCGACCTGTGCTTTGTACATGAATAGACCGACAGACAAACAGACAGACAGACGGACATAGCAATATGGAATCTGAAAGTGATTCTGAGTCGATTGGCATACTTGTCAATGAGTCTCTTTCTTTCTTCTGGGTGTCACAAACAAAAGCACTAAGTTATTATACCCTGTACCATAGTAGTGGTGTAGGGTACAATGAAATTGCTAAAGAAACAGGCCATTGTAAAACAACATGTATTCGAATATTGAAAAAAAAAACAACAATATAAATATTATTAATAGATAAATGAGACTTAATTTATGCAATAATACTTATAATAGCCAATTAGATAAAATACGACAAGGGGAAAAAACCCTTGTATGGACTATGTAAATAGAAGAACTACAAAAACTCAGTAATTAAGGCAAAGGACCCACAACATGCAAATACTCAAACACTTATAACCACATTATTTTATAATAATTGAACATGAAATCGATGTACCAAATACTCGACAAAGGCGATATGTACTTAACTGAAATTAAACGATGACATACAAAACAAAAAACCTACCAAAACTGTAAATACGTATAAATAGATGTATGTCCTATCTACATTTTAGGTACTTACTTACAAATCAACAACAAAATAATCAATAGTTGTAATTATTTTTTGTATAGTACTATTACTATTACAACTACCAATCTCCATATATATACAGGCATATATAATAAAAAAAATTACAAACTTATATACCCACAATACATATATATATACACCTACATATTTAATAATATCTAAAAATTATATAGAAGCAACCAGAGTATAAAAAAGAGCATACGAAAATTACTAACCCAATATTGTAAATGCAAAAAAGTGAAAATAAAAAATTATGTATAAAGTTATATTTACGAATACCTATATAAATAAACAAGAAAATATATATTATGCAGAATAAGCAACAGAACAATGTTAATTGCGAGTGAGAATGAGCGTTTCATTTGAGGCAAAGAACTGTGTTCAGGTAAAGGGCTAACAAGGCAAACAAAGGAAAGGAAAGGACAAAAGAAAACAAGTAAAAAGGCGTTAAGTTCAGCCGGGCCGAACTTTGGATACCCACCACCTCGGATATATAAGTAAACCACCTTTCATCAAAATTCGGTGAAAATTGCATACCTTATGCCCCATAGCAGCTATATCAATATATATTCCGATTTAGACCAAATACTAATAAGTAAAAGTTATTGTTCAATTGTATATAACAAAATATTGGTCTTTTTAGAAGTTATATCTAAAAATAAACCGATCTGAACTATATACCACAAGGATGTCGAAAAGCATAACATTAATCAGTGTGTCAAATTTCCGTGCAATCGGAGTAACAATGTGCCTTTTATGGGGCCAAGACTTTAAATCGAGAGATCGGTCTATATGGCAGCTATATGCAAATCTTGATCGATCTAGACCAAATTGCAGAAATATGTGGAGGGGCTTAACATAACTCTTTGTTCCAAATTTCCAAACAAAATGACAAAGTGAGTATATCCCCATCCTATGGTGAAGGGATTTGTTTAAAGTAGTTGCAACATGGATTGATTCGAACCATACTTAGCGCTTGTATAATGGGGTTCTAATAGGTACCGAATCATGGGTATGACCATAGTTGGCTTTTGTTGATAATTAAATAAATTGAAAATGTCAGCTTAATCCAATACGGAGTTGTTTTTAAGGGATGCTACAAAAGTAGAGCGGTAGGGCCAGCAAATGACAGTGACAATTTTTTGTCGCTCTCTTGACATTTCCATATCGTGATGGAAAGATAAACCAGCCGAAATTATTTAAATTTACTAGCGAAGTTCGGAGTCACGGGCCTCAATGTTAAAAGCGCAACGTCCAATTTAGGCTCTGGCGCAATGGCTTCGTCAATAAACCAAATATGCGTTATTGGACCGACAGCAATCCACAAGTACTCAATAAGTCATCATTGCATCCGGAAAAAATTACGGTTTGGAAAAATATTGGATTAAGTTTATGGGCCGGCGGCGTCATTGGGCCATACTTCTTTCTTCCCTGATGATCAAGACCGGCTCTTAATTGGGAATGGGAAAAGCTACAGTTTATTAAAAACAGTATATTTTTGGCCCCAATTGGATGATATGGATTTGGAGGACATGTGGTTCAGAGAACTGCAAACGGTGTCATATTTTCATTTGCGTTATACTCCAAAAAATGGAGGTCAACACATAACGCAAACTGAAATCAACTCAGCAACAGCCTTCGGCACACTTTCATGAGGCATATGCATAAAAGTCATGACACTCATTTGCACGTTTGGAAGTTTGTTCGTTTGAATGATTCGTCGTGTAACATCGTTTGCCTTCATCCATTTCGTCAAAGGGATTGTTATGTATAAAACAAGTAAAAGCGTGCTAAGTTCGGCCGGGCCGAATCTTATATACCCTCCACCATGGATCGCATTTGTCGAGTTCTTTTCCCGGCATCTCTTCTTAGACAAAAAAGGATATAAGAAAAGATTTGCTCGGCTATTAGAGCGATATCAAGATATGGTCCGGTTTGGATCACAATTAAATTATATGTTGGAGACCTGTGTAAAATGTCAGCCAATTCGAATAAGAATTGCGCCAAGAAGTAAAATAGAGAGATCGATTTATATGGGAGTTGTATCGGGCTATAGACCGATTCAGACAATAATAAACACGTATGTTAATGGTCATGAGAGAATCCGTCGTACAAAATTTCAGGCAAATCGGATAATAATTGGGAGCTCTAGAGGCTCAAGAAGTCAAGATCCCAGATCGGTTTATAAGGCAGCTATATCAGGTAATGAACCGATTTGAACCTTATTTGACATAGTTGTTGAAAGTAAGAAAAAAATACGTCTTGCAAAATTACAGTCAAATCGGATAGGAATTGCGAAGCTCTAGAAGCTCAAGAAGTCAAGTCCCCAGATCAGTTTATATGACAGCTATATCAGATTATGAACCGATTTGAACCATTCTTGGCACAGTTGTTGGATAACATTACAAAATACTACGTGCAAAATTTCATTCCAATCGGATAAGAATTGCGACCTCTAGAGGCTCAAGAAGTCAAGACCCAAGATCGGTTTATATGGCAGCTATATCAAAACATGGACCGATATGGCTCATCTACGATACCAACCGACCTACACTAATAAGAAGTATTCGTCCAAAATTTCAAGCGGCTAGTTTTACTCCTTCGGAAGTTAGCGTGCTTTCGACAGACAGACGGACGGACTTGGCTAGATCGACATAAAATGTCGCGACGATCAAGAATATATATACTTTATGGGGTCTCAGACGAATATTTCGAGTAGTTACAAATAGAATGACGAATTTAGAATACCCCCCATCCTATGGTGGAGGGTATAATAATGAGGGCGATAGAGAGATAACTAACACCTGAAATGGCACAAAAAGCATAAGCATTCAATCAAATCATAGTGATGATGCTGCAGTGTCAGCATGGAAAATTTTTATCTTGGTAGTTCTGTTGAAAGTTTAAAACAGGGTTACCGCTGAGATATTTGAAAAGGTCGCATAAAAATTCGATTAAAAAAATTAAAAAAAAAAAATTCCTCAAAAATTGGTAAACAGGGTCTTGTAAGAATGTGTAAGTCGCACTTTTACAGGAAGTATCGTCGAAATGTTGTTAGTTTCAAAAGGTTAAACTAAATGTTTGGCTCTAAAAAGGTTGGAAATTCCGACATTAGTCGCACAACGGTAACACTACTTCACGTTCTTACGAGAACATGCAAAATACGATTTTATGACAATTTAGCTTTGGTTAGGATGTTTTATCATATTTTTAACTCGCACTCAGAATCGTGTACTCGACATCCAAAAAGCAAAATCAACGCCACTCACAAGCAACCTTAAATGTCATGTGTTTGTGCGTTCATTCAAGTAGCGTTGTTTTCAATACATAGAAATATTCTGTTTGAGTCATTCAAAAATTAAAACATGATGCGTTGAGGCTTGAGTTGCGTTCGACCGCTGCAGATCTCTTATGTGGTTCCAACAGGATGGCGCCGCAAGCCACACACCAAATGTCACAATCAATTTATTGGAAACCAAGTTTGGAGAAAGTGTTATCTCACGAAATGGTCCAGTCGATTGGCCGTTTCGGTCGTGCGATTTGACGCCGTTAGACTTTTTTCTGTGCGGCTATGTCAAGTCTCTGATCTACGCGACGATTTGTATTGATGACGATTGATGAATTTCGTACGAATATCGAAATTGCAGCAGTATCGGCCGATTTATGCTTGAAAACCATCGAAAATTGACTTCAGCGTCTGGACTTCTGCAAGAGTGGCCATGGTGGCCATGGTGGCCATGCAAAAGAAATCGAGTAACGGAAATAAAAAAACATTCGGCGGAGCTCGGCCGGAATTCAAACCTGGGCACACGGAGCAACAGCGATAGCCGTTGCCGTCGTCTAGCGTTCGAAGCTATCAATACAACTTCTAACATAGTATGTATAGAATCTTGTGCGTACCATGGAAGTAGTGTAATTTGTGCAGACAGAAAATTTGCCATTACACAAAAGCACATGCATTGGGTTAAGTACAGCAAATAGCCAGGGTTGTCGAGCGTTGTTAATGTGGTATTTGTATCATAGAGGCATTTCGCAATAAATTCGGTACAAGTACAAAATACCAACGTACGGTCCTTGAAGCCTTCACACCTAATATGGCTGATGAGTAATTGTAACCAAATTACAAAACGCGTCCCATAGTGGTTGGTGTGTGTTGTGATCTCTGACTATTATTTTCCACTTGCAAAGAAAATCTTCGATCATTGAGCTCGTCTCGAAAGAGAAACAAATCAAAATAACGAATTTCTTTGATATCCACACCTTTTTTATACCCGCCACCGTAGGATACGGGGTATATACATTTAGTCATTCCGTTTGCAACACATCGAAATATCAATTTCCGACCCTACAAAGTATATATATCTCGGAGGGTCGTAAAATTCTAAGACGATTTAACGATGTCCGAGTGTGTGTCCGTCCGTCTGTTGAAATCACTCTAGAGCCTTCAAAAATTGAGATATTGAGCTGAAATTTGCACAGATACGTCTTTTTGATGCACGTTGGTTAAGTTCTTGAACGGGCCAAATCGGACCATATATGGATATAGCTGCCAAATAGACCGATTTTCCGATAAAGGGTCTAATGTCCGTAAAATCTTTATTTTTCATCCGATTTTGCTGAAATTTGGAACAGTGAGTACTTTAAGGCTTTCCGATGGTTCAGATCGGACTATATTTGGATATAGCTACCATATAGACCGATCTCCCGATAAAGGGTCTGAAGACCATAAAAGTTTTTTTAAGCCTCCCGACATCTGACTAAAATATAGATCAAATCGGACTATATTTAAATATCGCTGCCATATAGACCGATCTCCCGATAAAGGGTCTGAAGCCCATTAAAGTTTTATTTTTACCCGATTTCGTTGAAATTGGGGTTATTTTAAGCCTCCCGACATCTGACGTAAATATGGTATAGGTCGGACTATATATAGATTCAGCCGCCATATAAAGCGATCTGCCGATAAAGGGTCTGAAGCCCATAAAAGCTTTATTTTTTAACCGATTTCGCTGAAACAGTTGGTTATTTTTAGACTCCTGATTCCCGACTTAAATATGGTTCAGATCGGACTAAATTTAGATATAGCTGCCATATAGACCGATCTGCCTTTAACGGGACTGAAGCCCATAAAAGCTTTATTTATTACCCGATTTCGCTGAAACTGTAAACAATGAGTTTTTCTGAGCCTCACGATATTCGACCTTAACATGGTTCAGATCGGTTTATAATTGGACATATCTGCCAAAAAGACCAATATTTTGTTCTACAAAATTCGATAGTGGCATATATTGGGTTGCCCAAAAAGTAATTGCTGATTTTTCAAAAGAAAGTAAATGCATTTTTAATAAAACTTAGAATGAACTTTAATCAAATATACATTTTTACACTTTTTTTCTAAAGCAAGCTAAAAGTAACAGCTGATAACTGACAGAAGAACGAATGCAATTACAAAGTCACAAGCTGTGAAAAAATTTGTCAACGCCGACTATATGAAAAATCCGCAATTACTTTTTGGGCAACCCAATATTAGACCACTCATATTAGACCGTGCCGAATAAGTTATCCAATTTTCACCTGATTGAGACGAAATGGGATTTGCATATATACCCGGTGGGTATCCAAAGTTCGGCCCGGCCGAACTTACTGCCTTTTTCACTTGTTGTTATTTAAAAAAACTTGTGTAGCGTTCGTATTGAAAACCCCAATACAAATTGCATTCTCCATATGGTCAAAATATTAACCGAAATGGCCCAAAATGTAAACAATTTGGGAGATTTATTCTCTTAAGCAACCTACAAAACCAAGAAAGAGCTATGCAAAATTAACACGATCGCTGTTTTGCGTGCTTTTGACAGACATGTATATGCTTTAATGCCCTGCACCATTGAATGGGGTATGCGAATCTCGTCTTCTGTTTGTAGCACCTTGAAATATTCGTGTAAGAAACCATAAAGAATATATAGATTAACTTGCCCGGTGTGCATCGCTGCACCATAAAGTGGCTATTTCAAATGAAATGCTTCTTGAAATGTTATGAAGCTGGTGCCCAGAGCCAAGGGTCATTATCGGATTTACATTACATTATTCCTTTATCCAATATTTGTTTAATAACATATATTCCAAACAAAAGTTTTCAAGTCCAACAGGACCTTAGTGAAGCAATGTTATTCTTAATTTGGGAGTATGATTCGTTCTTTCTCAAAGCCCTTTATGGTGATTTCAATTTGTGTTTGTTTGTCGGATTGTTTTTATACCCTCCACCATAGGATGGGGGTTTACTAATTTCGTCATTCTGTTTGTAACTACTCGAAATATTCGTCGGAGACCCCATAGAGTATATATATTCTTGATCGTCGTGACATTTTATGTCGATCTAGCCATGTCCGTCCGTCCGTACGTCTGTCGAAAGCACGCTAACTTCCGAAGGAGTAAAGCTAGCCGCTTGAAATTTTGCACAAATACTTCTTATTAGTGTAGGTCGGTTGGTATTGTAAATGGGCCATATCGGTCGATGTTTTGATATAACTGCCATATAAACCGATCTTGGGTCTTGACTTCTTGAGCCTCTAGAAGGCGCAATCGGTCTATAACCTGATATAGCTGCCATATAAACCGATCTTGGGTCTTGACTTCTTGAGCCTCTATATCTTATATCCTTTTTTGCCTAAGAAGAGATGCCGGGAAAAGAACTCGACAAATGCGATCGATGGTGGAGGGTATATAAGATTCGGCCCGGCCGAACTAAGCACGCTTTTACTTGTTTTTCAATTCCAATTAACTTTTTATACCCTCCACCATAAGATGGGGGTATACTAATTTCGTCATTCTGTTTGTAACTACTCGAAATATTCGTCTGAGACCCCATAAAGTATATATATTCTTGATCGTCGTGACATTTTATGTCGATCTGGCCATGTCCGTCCGTCTGTCCGTCCGTCCGTCCATCCGTCCGTCCGTCTGTCTGTCGAAAGCACGCTAACTTCCGAAAGAGTAAAGCTAGCCGCTTGAAATTTTGCACAAATACTTCTTATTAGTGTAGGTCGGTTGGTATTGTAAATGGGCCATATCGGTCCATGTTTTGATATAGCTGCCATATAAACCGATCTTGGGTCTTGACTTCTTGAGCCTCTAGAGTGCGCAATTCTTATCCGAATGGAATGAAATTTTGCACGACGTGTTTTGCTATGACATCCAACAACTGTGCCAAGTATAGTTCAAATCGGTTCATAACCTGATATAGCTGCCATATAAACCGATATTGGGTCTTGACTTCTTGAGCCTCTAGAAGGCGCAATTCTTATCCGACCAGAATGAAATTTTGCACGGCGTGTTTTGTTATGATATTCAACAACTGTGCCAAGTATGGTTCAAATCGGTTCATAACCTGATATAGCTGCCATATAAACCGATCTTGGGTCTTGACTTCTTGAGCCTCTAGAGGGCGCAATTCTTATCCGAATGGAATGGAATTTCGCACGACGTGTTTCGTTATGATATTCAACAACTATGACAAGTATGGTTTAAATCGGTCCATAACCTGATATAGCTGCCGATCTTGGGGCTTGACTTCTTGAGCCTCTAGAGGGCACAATTCTTATCCAATTTGAATGAATTTTTGCACGAGGTACTTCGTTATGATATTCAACAACTGTGCCAAGTATGGTTGAAATCGGTTTATAACCTGATATAGCTGTCATATATACAGTTCTGGGGATTTGACTTTTTGAGCTTCTAGAGGGCGCAATTCCTATCCAATTTGGCTGCAATTTTGCATGACGTATTTTATTTTTACTTTCAACAACTGTGTCAAATAAGGTTCAAATCGGTTCATAACCTGATATAGCTGCCATATAAACCGATCAGGGATCTTGACTTCTTGACCCCTAGAGGTCGCAATTATTATCCGATATGCCTGAAATTTTGTACGACGGATCCTCTCATGACCATCAACAAACGTGTTTATTATGGTCTGAATCGGTCTATAGCCCGATACAGATCCCATTTAAATCGTTGTCTATATTTTACTTCGTGAGCCCCAATGGGCGCAATTCTTATACGAATTGGCTGAAATTTTACCCAGGTCTCCAACATATATTTTAATTGTGGTCCGAACCGGACCATATCTTGATATCGTTTTAATAGCAGAGCATCTCTTTTCTTATATCCTTTTTTGCCTAAGAAGAGATACCGGGAAAAGAACTCGACAAATGTGATCCATGGTGGAGGGTATATAAGATTCGGCCCGGCCGAACTTAGCACGCTTTTACTTGTTATTTCCTTTATAGAACTATAAAATTAATTTACTTTAGAGCTCCGTTAGTTATGTCAATACCGGTCCTGTACACTCCGTACAGGACTGTACAACTATAATCAGCCGTTTTAAGAGTGGAGTAACGCATAATTTACGTAAATATTGCCTTTCACAGTGTCCATGGTGGTGGATTCTCAAAATTCGGCCCAGCCGAACATAGTACATTTTTACTTGCCTTAAGTATACATGGTCCTTATTGTTACGTATGGGATTAGTAATGAGAAATATTTTTTATCATTTATAAAGAAATTTATCGATATTAAACACTGTACATTAAGTTTTCACTTTGAATTCAAATTTAATCTGTAGACTAATAACAATATATTCAATAAAGCTCTAAGAGATGGGAGAAATGTAAAATTCGCAGTCATTTTTATGTGAGTGTGCAAGAAACCCGGGCGACATGGAACAGATAACTTTTGAGTTATTTTATTAACATTTTGAATTTTAAAGCCTATATCTTTCCGTTGTCTATGTTTATAGCTTTTACTGTTTTCATTGTAACTGTTAGTCTAACAAAGCTTTTCTGTTAACTTTTGTAAATGTTAACGAGCTTTAGATTTTTCTTATTATAGCTGCAAACCAGGTGGTGTTGGTGGGGATACTAAACTCCTAACAGAGTGTATATGTTATTGTTAAAGCTTTCCAAAGATGGCAACAGGGAATCTTTTATAGTAACCCCCATAGGATAGGGGGTATATTCAAACACATCGAAATATCCATTTCCGACCCCACAAAGTATATAAATTGCAGATCGTCGTAAGGCGAATTAACGATGTCCGTGTGTCCGTCCGGACAAGCTACAGTCTTTAGAAATTGAGATATTGAGTTGAAATTTTGCATTGACTCATATTTCTTCTCGGACTATATTTGGATATAGCTGCCATATAGACCGATCTGGCGATTTAGGGTCTTAAGCAGAAAACAGAAAGCTGTACTAGGGGCCCCGTTTTTCAAACCCAATAAGGCTCATGTTGGACTATATTTACATATAGCTGCCATATGAACCGAAATGCCGGTTAATGGTCTTAAGCTCGTAACAGGCGCATTTACTATCAGATTTCTATGAAATTAGAAACAGTGAGTTGTTTTAAATCTACCGACATGCGACTCAAAAATATGGTTTAGATCGGACTTTATTTAGATTGAGCTGCCATATAGACGAATCTGCCGATTTAGGGTCCTAAGCCGATAAAAGCCTCAATTATTATCCGTTTTCGCTGAAATTGGAATTAGTGAGTTGATTAAAGCTCCCGATAACCGACTCAAATATGGTTCAGATCGGTCTATATTCAGAAATATTGTAGCTGTCAATCGGTAGATCGATTAAGGATCTTGAGCCCATAAAAGCTTTATTTTTACCAGTTTTTGCTGAAACTTAAAACATATACATGTTTTAAGCCTTCCGTCGTCTCACCTTACTATGGTTCAGATCGGCCTATAACTGGATACCGAAATGCTGGTTAAGGGTCTTAAGTTCGTTACAGATTTCGATGAAATAACACACAGTGAGTTGTTTTAAACCTCCTGACATTCCGACTCAAATATGGTTCACATCGGACTATAGTTATATATATCTGCCATGTAGACCGATCTGCCGATTTAGGGTCTTAAGCCCATTATTATTATCTGATTTCGCTGAAATTTTAAATATTGGGTTGCCCAAAAAGTAAATGCGGATTTTTTAAACGAAAGTAAATGCATTTTTAATAAATCTTAGAATGAACTTTAATCAAATATACTTTTTTGACACTTTTTTTCTAAAGCAAGCTAAAAGTAACAGCTGATAACTGACAGAAGAAAGAATGCAATTACAGAGTCACAAGCTGTGAAAAAACGCCGACTATATGAAAAATCCGCAATTACTTTTTGGACAACCCAATAGTAAGTTGCCTCCCGATATCCGACCCGAATATGGTTGAGATCGTTCTTTATTCAGATATAGCTGCCATAAAGATGGATCTGCTGTTTTAGGGTCTTAAGCCTATAAAAGCCGCTTGTGTTAAGCCTCCAGTGACACAGTGGGAGAAAATCGAAAAAAAAACTAGTTAACATATGCCGTGTGAGAACGGGTAGAGACATCTCTTTTTGAAATTTGAAGTGGTTTGTGTTGTTAACGGGATCGTGTGCAAAATTTCAAGGCCCCAGTTGACGGGGCGCCTGTTGGCAGTCCCCTAAAGATGGTCACCTCAGTATTTCGAATAAATGTTCGGGCTGCCAAATCTTCATTTATGGTCTGATTTTTACTAGTCCGCTTGAGGTCTACAATATCTCCACTGGTTTCGGAGATATTCGACTTAAAATTTTTTTTGTGCAATTTTGACCTAGATCTGCTTCGTATTTTGCAATTTATGAAGTCATTTCGTGTTCAATTTAAATTTTTATACATGGCTAACTGAACCGCGCCCGCTCCGCTGCGCTCTCTTTTTGTTTATATGGAACAAAATTTGTCTTTGAATATTTATTTTCGACACATTAAGATCTTATAGTGAAATACCATACTACGAAAGATAGTTGATGTGTGTCGCTTGACTAACAGTATAACAGTTTAAATGGCTTTATTTGAATATCCTATGATATTTATTGGTCTATGAATTCGCGGGGAAGGTTAAGGGTCATTTAAGATTGAATATTAGATGTAATCCATTCATAAAATACTTTATTTGCTCGCGATATTCTCATGGGGATTTTGGGAGTGAGAAGCCCTCCAGGGTGGTGTTTGGTGGGGGTGGTGTGGACCCCAGAAACGTGGTCCTGAAAGTGGGTAGAATTTCGTGCTCTACTACCAAATTCTTTGCATTTGAGTACGTCCAATTTAGGGGTGTTTTCGTGCTCTACCCTCAAATGCCATTCACTTAAACCCCATATTGCCATTGGTTTAAGGGAAATTTATGGGATGGGGTGCCCCCCAAACACTTAGCCCCAAAACTGGTTATGAAATTAGTTTTCTAATCTGAAATACACTTCATTTGAGTCACATATTGCAATGGAAGGTAAATTTGTGCTCTTTGAGGGGTGTTTAGTAGGGGGGCGATGGCCCAAATACCGGGCCCGGACCTACATTGGGATATTTGGAGGCCACCGCGCATAGGTTAGCACATCCGCCTATGACGATGAACACCTGTTGCCCTCCTAATGCTGGCAACATTTGTGAGGTACTATTCTAAAATCTCTGACACCAAGTTTCGAGGCGTCTTCCACCACTTGATCTTTCCATCGGTCTTTTGGACTTTCGGGTTCGCGTGTACCACCGTGTTTACCTTCAAAAGGCTTCTTTGCTGGAGTTTCTTCATCCATTCTGAGAACATAACCTAGCCAACGCAGTCGTTGTATTTTGATGCGAGTAACAATGCTATCGTCGTCATACAGCCCGTGGTTCATACGTCGCCTTTATTCTCCATTAACGCAAATTGGTCCATATATTTTACGAAGAATCTTTCTCTCAAATACTCCAAGGACTGCCTCATCGGCTTTCAAAAGTACCCACGCCTCAGAACCATATAACAACACGGGTACAATCAATATAAAACTTTTCTCCAAAGAGGTGTCGCACTGCGGCACGCCGTTCGAACTCGGCTATAAAAAGGAGGCCCCTTATCATTGAGCTTAAAAACTTGAATCGGACTGCACTCGTTGATATGTGGGAAGTTTGCCCCTGTTCCTTAGTGGAATGTTCATGGGCAAAATTTGCATTTTACATTTGGATATGAGACTCGTGTTCTACTCCCAAATACCTTTATTTGAGCCCCACATTGACATGGGTGAATATGTCTGATTTAGGGGTGTTCTGGGTAGTGGGTTGGTCCCCCTGAAAATATATCAGCATCGTACTCTACACTCAAATATCATTTATTTGAACCGCATAGTGTTATTGGCCTCAAAATTCGATATCGAATTCGTTTTCTAATCTCAAATAGCTTTCATTTAAACACCTTATTGCAAAAGTCAGCAAATATGTCCGGTTTGGGGTATTGGCCCTAAAAACTATCAATATTGAGCTCCACTCTCTTTAAGACCCAAACTGTCATGATGAGAATATATGTACTATTAGGGGGTTGTTATGGGGGGTGTGTCGTTCCCTAGACAGTTGGTGGTCTACTCCCAAATATTTTGCGTTTAAGCCCCATATTTCCATAATCGGCAAACTTGTCCGGTTTGGTGGGTGTTTTGGGGGGATGGGACGGCCACTAAGTGACTTGGCCATTAAAATATATATCACTAGCTGGACAAGGCCCGCTCCACTGCCCCTTATTTAACTCTCTAATATCTATTTAGGGTGGGGACACTTCGCCCTGAATGTGGATATCGTGCTACTGTAGCCTATGTCCGCCTATGACGCTGAGTGCCTGCGTTCGAATCCTGGCGGAACTTCGGACAAAATTTTAAGCGGTGCTGGCAACATTTGCGAGGTACCATACCATGCATGGTCATGTAAAAAAATTCTCCCCAAAGAGATGTCACACTGCGGCACATCGTACGTACTCGGCTATAAAAAAGTTCCCTTATCAACTTAAATCGAAAAGCCCTTAATGATGTATGAATAGTTTAAACCTGCTCGGTTCAGGGCAAATGTTTACTCTGTTCCCAAATGCCTTTTTTTTATGCCTCATATTACTGTATTGGTAAATATTTCGGATCTAGGGGGTGGTCACTTAGCCATCAAAGTAAATATATGATTCGCGCTTTACTTTCAGAAACATTTCGTATGAGTCCCATAATGGCATGATCGGTAAATAAGTTGTGTTTGGAGGTGGGGTGGACCCCAGGGTCTTTGTTCCGACAATTAATATAAATTTCCCGTAAATCAATAAATATCCACCCAAAGCTTTTATATAATAGGGAGGCATTATGGGGTGGGGCGGCTCCCTATACACATGGCTCTATATAGCCGTGATTGGTCTATATATCCATTTGGTGGGTTTTTGGCTGTCCCCGCAGCGCTCGTCCCCAATAGGGAGGCAGGTTAAGTTCGAAGATGGGCTGTATCGGACTATATCTTGATATAGCCCCCATATAGACCGATCCGCCGACTTAGGGTCTTAGGCCCATAAGGCCACATTTATTATGCGATTTTGCTGAAATTTGTGGCAGTGAGTTGTGTTTGGCCCTTCGACATCCTTCGTCAATTTGGCTCAGATCGGTTCAGATTTGGATATAGCTGTCATATAGACCGATCCTCCGATTAAGGGTCTTAGGCCCATAAAAGTCGCATTTATTATCCGATTTTGCTGAAATTCGGGACAGTGAGTTATCTTAGGCCCTTCGACGTCCTCCGTCAATATGGCTCAGATCGGTTCAGATTTGAATATAGCTGCCATATAGACCGATTCTCCGATTGAGGGTCATAGGCCCATAAAAGCTACATTTATTATCCGATTTTGCTGAAATTTAGAAAAGTGAGTTGCCTTAGACCCTTCGACATCCTCCGTCGATATGGCTCAGATCGGTTCAGATTTGGATATAGCTGCCATATAGACCGATCTCCCGGTTTTAGGGTTTGGGGCCATAAAAAGCGCATGTATTGTCCGATGTTGCCGAAATTTGGGACAAAGAGTAAAGTTAAGCCCCTCCATATTTTTCTGCAATTTGGTCTAGATCGATCAAGATTTGCATATAGCTGCCATATAGATCGATCTCTCGATTTAAAGTCTTGGCCCCATAAAAGGCGCTTTTTTAATCCGATTGCACTGAGATTTGACAAATTGACTTATGTTATGCTTTTCGGCATCCGTGTCGTATATAGTTCAGATCGGTTTATTTTTAGATATAGCTACTAAGAAGACCAATATTTTGTTATATACAATTAAACAATGACTTTTACTTATTAGTATTTGGTTCAAAATCGGAACATATATTGATATAGCTGCTATGGGGCATAAGGTATGAGTTTTGCACCGACTTTTGACAAAAGGTGGTATACATATATATTCGAGGTGGTGGGTATCCAAAGTTTGGCCCGGCCGAACTTAACGTCTTTTTACTTGTTTGATTCTACGGAACAAACAAGCAAACCGAGTCCCATATGGTCACGATAGGTCATATGCCCATTTTGGGAGTTTTTGGGGGTGGGTTGATCCAAATTATGAAGCACATTTCTTTCTCCCAGGTGGCCCAATTGAGTATGTTTTTGTTGAGGTGTCTGCTGCCGATAACAAGCTGCTAGTGGGGTGCGTTTATAGACCGAACAACCGTTCGGAACGGGAGATTTTTTCACTATTCTTGAACCTCTCTCTCTTGCTTACTCAGACATTGTGGTTGCTGGGGACTTCAACTCTAACATTTTACAGGACACGGGCTTGACGTTTAAAATATCTTCCTTGGGGCTCTTGCCTGTCAATTCAACAATTTCTACGCATTTTTCCGCATCCTCCAGCAAGCTTCTCGATCTGTACTTTGTTAGTGACACTTTTAAAGTCCTCCTATACGACCAACTGTCAGCCTCATGTTTTTCGAACCATGACTTGATCTTTTTATACCCTCCACCATAAGATGGGGGGTATACTAATTTCGTCATTCTGATTGTAACTACTCGAAATATTCGTCTGAGACCCCATAAAGTATACATATTCTTGATCGTCGTGACATTTTATGTCGATCTAGCCATGTCCGTCCGTCTGTCTGTCGAAAGCACGCTAACTTCCGAAGGCGTAAAGCTAGCCGCTTGAAATTTTGCACAAATACTTCTTATTAGTGTAGGTCGGTTGGTATTGTAAATGGGCCATATCGGTCCATATTTTGATATAGCTGCCATATAAACCGATCTCGGGTCTTGACTTCTTGAGCCTCTAGAGTGCACAATTCTTATCCGATTGGGATGAAATTTTGCACGACGTGTTTTGTTATGATATCCAACAACTGTGCCAAGTATGGTTCATAACCTGATATAGCTGCCATATAAACCGGTCTGGGATCTTGACTTCTTGAGCCTCTAGAGATCGCAATTATTATCCGATTTGCCTGAAATTTTGTACGACGGATTCTCTCATGACCATCAACATACGTGTTTATTATGGTCTGAATCGGTATATAGCCCGATACAGCTCCCATATAAATCGATCTCGCTATTTTACTTCTTGAGCCCACAAAGAGCGCAATTCTTATTCGAATTGGCTGACATTTTACACAGGTCTCCAACATAAATATAATTTAATTGTGGTCCAAACCGGACCATATCTTAATATCGCTCTTATAGCCTAAGAAGAGATGCCGGGAAAAGAACTCTACAAATGCGATCCATGGTGGAGGGTATATAAGATTCGGTACGGCCGAACTTAGCACGCTTTTACTTGTTATGTTATGAATTTGAGCTCACCAGGACTAGGGAAACTTATTCATATAGAGACTTTGCCCGTCTCGACCATGATTTTTTGCTTTCGAGTGCAGTGCTCATCGACTGGGATCTGATATTTCGTATGGAAACTATCGATGAACAAACTGACTTTCTACAGAGGAATATCCGTGACCTACAGGAACTTACGGTTCCACTCAAGACTAGAGATGTGTCCTCCAGATCGAAACCGTGGTTCTCCCGGGATATTCGTTCGGCTATTCACTAGAGGAATATGTCGCATCGCAGGTGGAGACGTCTCAGGACGCCTGAGTTACATGATGCCTTTCGCTCAGCAAGAGACCACGTCAATAAGTTGATTAAGATAGCCAAGAAAGACTACTTTTACAGACGCTTTACTTCTGCAATAGGCTCCAAGAGAACGTGGAAGGTTATTCGAGACATAGGAATTGGGAAAGATATTAATAGATGTTCAACAAATGTGGACATCAATATATTTTGTTACGACTTCCAACATCTGTGCTAAGTATGTTTCAAACCGGTTTAAAACTTGATATAGCTGCCATATAAATCTCTTTGGCTCTTTGAGCCTCTAGAGGGCGCAATTCCTATGCGATTTGGCTAAACATTATTTTAACGACTTCTCCTATGACCTTCCACATACGTGGCAAATATAGCTCCCATATGAACCGATCTCCCTATTTTAATTCTTGAGCCACTATAGTCTTAATTGCAAAAACTTGCTTCAATACCTTAATGTTTTCTTTTTTGTTGAAGAAAACATATTGAAGATGCGTCTTAAGTGTAATTTGAACAAAATATGTCAACTTAAAGTTTCTATTCAAAAATTGGAAAAACGCCTCCCCAATTGGGCGCATGTTTTAATATCCACCACCATAGAATGGTGGGGGTATACTAATCTAGTCATTCCGTTTGTAACACCTCGAAATATTCGTCTAAGACCCCATAAAGTAGATATATTCCAGATTGTCTTGACGTTCTGAGTCGATCTATCCATGTCGGTCCGTCCGTCTGTCGAACGCGTAAAGCTAGGCACTAGCTTTACGCGTTCGACAGGGTTAGTTTTGCTTTGAAGTGGGTATTCAGAATTCGTTCCAGCCGAGTGAGGGTGTTTTTAAAATTTTTTTGATGTTTTTTAAACTTTGCTTTGTTTTTCCAAAAATATTTCTCTTTTAGGAAAAAAATTGTTTTTTTTTCTTTTTAAATTGGACTTTTTTTCACTTTCTCTTATTAACATTTTTATGTACGTCTCACATTTTAGAAAGTCGTTTCCTCAAACTCATAAATATTTATTATCCTTGCCGATAAGGAAATTTCCCATAATAAAAAAGGAAGTGTAGTGTTTTATTTTCGATGTTATCCTACATTTGAAAAAAATGTAAATGCTATTCACTCCTTTTTTCTTTGTTTCTCAACGTCCACAAGCCAGCCAAAGTTTAAGTGAAAAATCTCTTCTCCATACCCTCGAAGAAGAGGAGAAAAAGGAAGGAAAAATGTTGATGATAGAGTCCTTTTTATCTAAGCTATAAGGTTATTATCATAATTTGTTGGAGACAAAAACTCAAGGCACACACACCCAGCCACTCTCTGCTATAGTCACACAGTTTGGATAACATCATTATGAATTTTAGATGGTGCGGATGATGTCTTCATGGTTTTGTTGTGAAAGAACACCTCCGAAAATGGAATACAAATTAACTTTCATTTTAACATCACGGTTTTTGGTATTTTGGCTTTTTTCTTCCTTAAGAGCCGGGGCCTTAGTTTGTAAGCATTTATCAGACATGGATTTTTTCTGTACAAACAATGGAAGAGGGTACAAAAGGTGATTTTTATTAAACGACCACTTTAAATGCTAATTTGAAATTCCTTATTTTTTTATCAGGCGTTAATAGGTGTAAGTGCTTGATGTAGGAAGAATCATGTCAAACGACCATATTTGAGGGGTTTATTAGCATGATGGCCAAAGCTGTTGACTAGTCTTGGCGTTGCATAGTGGAAGAAAATCAAAAAAAAAAAAAAAAAAAAAAAAACTAGTAAACAATATGTCGTGTGAGAACGGGTAGAGATATCTTTTGAAATGGTTAGAGCAATGGTTAGAGTTAGGAAAGATGCAAGCCTGTGTGCAAAATATCAAAACCTCTCGAGTTAAAAATGTCCAGATCCCCCAATTGGGCACAAATTTTGAAAATCGGACCACACATGAAGATTTGGTAACCCGAACAATTTTTCAAAATACCGTGGTGATCAACTTTAGCGGCGCATGGACAACCTAGGCCCTAAAAAGTTTGCACACAATCTCGCTAATACCTCAGCTCTAATCACTTAAAATTTCGAAGAGAACTTCTCCCACTGTGAGTTGTGGTGTTGTGGGGAGACAAATTAGAAAAATAAAAAACCAGTAAGGAAAGGCAAAAATCCGACGGAGCCGACTATATAATACCCTCCTCCTACCCTACAATTATAAATTCGGACAATATATATATATATATTGGGTTGCCCAAAAAGTAATTGCGAATTTTTCATATAGTCGGCGTTGACAAATTTTTTCACAGCTTGTGACTCTGTAATTGCATTCTTTCTTCTGTCAGTTATCAGCTGTTACTTTTAGCTTGCTTTAGAAAAAAAGTGTAAAAAAGTATATTTGATTAAAGTTCATTCTAAGTTTTATTAAAAATGCATTTACTTTATTTTAAAAAATCCGCAATTACTTTTTGGGCAACCCAATATATATATGTATAGGGGAGCGATATCTAAATCTGAACCGACTTTCAAAGAGATCGTTCAGGAATCAGAAAGATACTTATCAATGGGCCTAGCTGTTCTCCTTCTTAGCTTTGCAAAGAAATGCACAAACTTATAATACCCTGTACCACAGTGGTGGTGTAGGGTAAAAAAAAAACATTTATGTTCACCTTACCACTCACCCTCTTGCTCTCGCCTCCCCTCTCTTGGCTCATTATCTATCAATTAACATACTTTCCCCCCTCCTTCTTTCCATCATTATCATAGTGATTGTTTTTGTACCGCCTCGGCGCTTGTATGTGATTATGTTGCCATATTTTGTATTAATTTGATAAAAATGTAATTATTTTGTGTTTTGTATTTTGTATTAAATCTTTATTGTCTCATCTTTGATGTCATCATTATAATTGATATTATGTATTCAAATGTTTGCTCTGAAGTTGACATGCTTGAGTGAATGAGATTACCTTCATTCATTCGAAAATGTTATTGTTTAGAATCTCTTAATTATCTTGAAACAACGACAAGCGACAATTAAAGGACTATATATGAAATCATATTAAAGCAAGAGCATAAAAGAGCCACTTAGACAAGAATAGGGGACACATAAAATAGGCAGTAGTGTGGCGAAAATATTGTGTTGCTAAAAAAAAGGGAATAAAAAAAAAACAAGTAAAAAGGCGTTAAATTCGGCGGGGCCAAACTTTGGATACCCACCACCTCGGGTATATATGTAACCCAACTTTCTTCATAAGTTGGTGAAAGAATACATATGAAATGCATGAAAAATGCATAATTTATGCCCCCATAGCAGCTACATCGGAATATGGTCCAATTTGGACTAAATTCGACACGGACATTGAGTGGTCTAATAAGTACAAGCCATTGTTCAACTTGTAGAACAATATATTGGCATTTTCGGTAGCTATATCCAAATATAGGCCGATCTGAACCATATATAACACGGATGTCGAAAAGCCTAACATAAGTGACTGTGTCAAATTTCAGTTAAATCGGATTAAAAATGCGCCTTTTTTGGGGCCAAGACTTTAAAGCGAGATATCGGTCTATATGGCAGCTATATGCAAATTTGGACCGATGTGGGCCAGATTGAAGAAGAAGGTCGAGGGGCCTAACGCAACTCACTGTTCCAAATTTCGTCAAAATCGGACAATAAATGCGCCTTTTATGGACGCAAGACCCTTAATCGATAGGCCAAATTGAAGAAAGATATCGAGTGGCCTAACACAACTGACTGCCCCGAATTTCAGCAATAACGGATAATAAATATGGCTTTTATCGGCCTAAGACCCTGAATTGGCGGATCGGCAGCTATATCCAAATGTGGACCGATTTGAGGTAAATTCAAGAAGGATGTCGAGTGGCCTAACGGAACTTATTGTTCCAAATTTCAGCAAAATCTGATAAAAAATGTGGCTTTTATGGGCCCAAGACCTTAAATCGGCGGAGCGGTCTATATGGTGGCTATATCAAGATATAGTCCGATATAGCCCATCTGTGCAAAGTTTCAGCTCAATATCTCCATTTTTAAAGACTGTAGCGTGATTTCAACAGACAGACGGACGGACATGTCTGAATCGTCTTTGATTTTTTCGACGATTAAGAATATATATATATATATATAATATATATATATATATATATATATATATATATATATATATATATATATATATATATATATATATATATATATATATATATATATATATATATATATATATATATATATATAATATATATATATATATATATATATATATATATATATATATATATATATATATATATATCTATATATATATATATGTATATATACGATTGGATGTTGAAGACAATAGTAGATCCACCAAATCGGATAAGAATTGCGCCTAAGAGGGACTTAAGAAGTAAAATGGGGAGATCGGGTTGCACAGGAGCTATATAAGGTTATGGACAGATTCAGACCATATTTGGCAATTATATTAGAGGGCATAGTTGGTCAAAACATTTATTCGAAGTGTCGAAAGAAGCATTCAAGTGCTTGGGCTTTCTTAAGCAGCGCAATAACTATTTCACTCCCGCTGATCTTCTTTATATCTACACTGTTTACATCAGGCCGAAGATGGAATATAACTCACATATATGGGCCGGAGTTCCAAAATCATACTTGGAGCTGCTTGACCATGTCCAGAGGCGGGCGTTGGTGTTGATTGGAGATAGTAGGGTATACAACTCTATTATTTCCCTTGAACATCGTCGAAATGTGGGTTGTGTGGCGCTGTTCTATCGATTCTTCTACGGTGCGTTTTCTTCGGAAATCAGTCTTCTGATTCCTGACTTGAAGTTTTTTTTCACAAATACAAGATTTTCTAGAAGAGCGCACTGGTTTGTAATCGATTGACCAGCTGATCGGACCATGCACTACCGAGACAATTCTTTTTTCGCAGGGACGTTTCGTTTGTGGAATCGACTTCCGGGGGATGTTTTTCCCGCTACTTAAGACATCCAGAAATTCAAAGCAAGTGCCAATACACACTACTCCCTCTCTCCCCCTCCTATCCTTAACTATCCTCCTGGACGCAATGCACTGCATATATAGGGGACATCCCCCGCGTGTTGGTTGATTGAAAAAAAAAAACAAGTAAGAGCGTGCTAAGTTCAGCCGGCCCGAATTTTTTATACCCTCCACCATTGATCGCATTTGTCGAGTTCTATGCGCGGTATCTCTTTTTAGACAAACATAGAATATTGAGTAAGAACTGTTATGCTATTGGAGCTATATCAAGTTATAATCCGAATCGGACCATAAATGAAAGCTGGGCCATATCGGTCCATGTTTTGATATAGCTGCCATATAAACCGATCTTGGGTCTTGACTTCTTGAGTTTCTAGAGGGCGCAATTCTTATCCGATTTGAATGAAATTTTGCACAAAACTTTGTAATGATATCCAACAACTGTGCCAAGTATGGTTCAAATCGGTCCATAATCTGATATAGCTGCCATATAAACAGATCTGCGGACTTCACTTCTTGACCTTTTAGGTATTGCATGAGGTGTTTTATTATGACTTCCAATAACTGTGCTAAGTATGTAGTAATTCGGTATAGAACCTGATATAGCTGCAATATAAACCCATCTGGGATTCTTGAGCCTCTAGAGGTCGCAATTTTGTACGACGGGTCCTCTCATGACCATCAACATACGTGTTTATTATGGTCTGAATCGGTCTATAGCCCGATACAGCTCCCATATAAATCGATCTCTCTAATTTACTTCTTGAGCCCCACAAAGGGCGCAATTCTCATTCGAATTGGATGACATTTTATACAGGTCTCCAACATATAATTTAATTGTAGTCCAAACCGGACCATATTTTGATATCGCTCTAATAGCAGATCAAATCTTTTCTGATATCTTTTTTTATTAAGAAGAGATGCGGGGAAAAGAACTCGACCAATGCGATCCATGGTGGAGGGTATATAAGATTCGGCCCGGCCGAACTTAGCACGCTATTACTTGTTTTTGCCTCGCAACGTCTGTGCCAAGTATGGTCTAAATCGGTTCATAACCTAGTATACCTCCCATATAAACAGGTCTCCCGATTCGACTTCTTGAGCTTCTGGAGGTAAAATTGTTATCGGTTTTTGCTAAAATGTTGCACAATGACGTCTTCAATGACCTCAAATTATGTTTAATTTTGAATCGGACAACAAAAAAAATTTAGCACTCGTACGATTCAAAATTAAACCTCCTTTTTATGGCCAAGTCTGAAAGGCGTACCGCAGTGCGACACCTCTTTGGAGAGAAGTTTTTATATGGCCTAATAATGACATCTAATGACATCTATATCATAATATGGTTCGACCATTTTCAGTTTGGATGTCGGGTGGCTTAGTACAACTAACTGTTTCTTATTTCAGAGAAATCGGTCAATACATGCAGCAATTATGGGCTTAAGGCCCTAAATCGGAAGATCGGTGTTCCGACAGCTACACTCAATTACGGGCCGGTCTGGACAATATTTGGCTATACCTGATCTTTGACCATATTTCAAATCGGGCAGCTTTTATGGACTTTATTGGCAGATCGGTCTATATGACAGATATATCCAAATATAGTCCGATTTGGTTAGTTCAAGAGCTTAGCCAGCATATAGAAACCAGTAAGGAAAGGAAAAAGTTGGGCGTAGCCGACTTAATAATATCCTAACCTATGTTGAAATATAGTCAGATTTTTATTTTGCATACCTATTGATATATTGAATAGAACCTAGTAAGATTTTCTTACGATGGGACCTAAATTATGGCTACTAGATCCTTAAAGGCCATATAATATGAAAGATATATACGGGTGCTACAAAAATCAAAATTTGGATGGACTTTGATAAAATTTAGCACTCGTACTAAGACGTCAAATAAAACACCTCACGTTAAATTTTATAAAGACCAAACCAAAATTGTGGCTTCTATAGCCTTAAAAGTCCTTATATCTAAATTTGGAATCTTATATATAAAAATCAATTTGTGTTTGTTTGTGTGTTCCTTATAGACTCAGAAACTGCTGAACCGGTTTTCTTGAAATTTTCACAGATGGTGCATAGTGAACCCGTGGTGAAAATAAGGTACTAAATTTTTTGATATCTGAAGGGGGGGTGGACCCTCCCCTTTACCCTAATTTTCAGAAACGCCAGATCTCGGAGATGGGTGGTGCGATTTAAGCGAAATTTTGTGTGCACTCATATAGTGCCCTAAAAATAAAAATTTGGTACCCAAATTTCGGATGGGGTACCTAGGGGAGCTGCCCCACCCTAAAACCTACCAAACACATATTTAGACCCATCACGACAATATGGGACTCAAATGAAAGGTATTTAGGATAAGAAAACGTATCTAATATCCAATTGTCGGACCAAGTGCTAGGGGGACCACCCTAAGCCCCAAAAACACCCCTAAATCGGACATATTTACTGACCATGGCAATATGTGATTCAAATCAAAGGTATTTTCCAGTAGAATACGAATCTGATATCCAAATGTGGGACCACGTTTCTGGGGGTCCACCCCTTTCCCAAACCCTCCAAACAGGACTTATTTACTCACCATGGGAATATGGGGCTTAAATGAAAGGTATTTGAGTGCAGAATACGAATCTGGGTCCAAATATGGGTCCAAGTGTTTGGGGGGCCGCCTCTCACCAAAAACATCCCGCGAAGGGGACACATTTACGACCATAGCTATATGGAGCTCAAATGAAAGGTCTTTGGGAGTAAAGCACGAATTTGATATGAATATTCGGGAAAATTGTCTATGGGGCCACCCCACCTGCACAACAGCACCCAAATAGTAAGTATTTTCTGTCTTTTGCAATATGAGGTTCAAATAAGAGGGCTTTTAAAGTGGAACACGAATCCGATATATATTTTCAAGGCCAACTCACTGATTGGCCACCCATCCCCTAAAACACCCCCCCATGCCGGTCAAATTTGCCGACTATGGAAATATGATGCTCAAATTAAAGGTATGTGGGAGTAGACCTCGTATCTGATATCAACATTAGGGGCCAACTGTCTAGCGGACGTCCCACCACCAAGACAATTTGGGTCTTAAAGAGAGTGGAACTAAATATTCATAGTTTTTAGGGCCAATACCCCAAACCGAACATATTTGCTGACTTTTGCAATAAGGAGTTTAAATGAATAGAATAGAGCACGTTGCTGATATATTTTCCGGGCTTAGTGTTTGGGAAATCACACCAATCCCCAAAATACCCCTAAATCGGGCATATTTAGCGACCATGTCAATGTGGAGCTTAACAGAAATGAATTGGGGGGTAGAGCAAGAATTGATACCCATTTTCGGGACCAATTTTCTGGGAGTCCACCCCTTTCCCAAAATACTCCACAAACTGCAATTTTTTAGTGATCATCGCAATATGGGGCTCAAATAATGGTATTTGGGATTAGAATACGAATTTGTATTTAGGGCATCACCCCTTTCCCAAAACACCCAAAAAAAAAATTTCGACCATGCCAATATGTGGCTCAAATGAATGGTATTTGAAAGGTATTTGAAAGATGAGGCGTCCTGTCCCCATGCATTTGGGGACAGGACGCCTCATCCTGTAAACTCCTCTTAAGTCAATGGCAATATGGGGTTTAAATAAATGGTATTTGAGAGAAGAGCACGATGCTGATATTTTTTCAGGGCCAAGTATATGGGGGACCACCTCTCACCTGAAAAGACCACTAAATCAGTCATCATGAGAATATCCGGTTGAAATGAAGTATTTCAAGAATGGAGTACACCTTACATCCAAACTTATATTCGTAGACCAATAAAGATCGTGTGGGATTCAAATAAAGGCACTTATATTGTTAAACTGTTAGTCAAATTTGCATGGTATTTCACTAAAAGATCTTTAATTGTCGAAAATAAATATTCCAAGGAAACTTTTGTTCCATATAAAGTAAAAGAAGGCGCAGCGGAGCGGGCCTGGGACAGCTAGTGTTAAATAAAACATGTCATGCAAAATTTTGTAAAGATCGGAGTAAAATTGTGGTGGGAAGTTATATATGGGAGTTATACCTAAATCTGAGCCAATTATTATGAAATCTTGCACACGTATTGGGACGTCAAAAAAAAAACATCTCATGCAATGATTTGTAAAGATCGGACCAAAATTGGGGCTTCTATAGCCTTAAATGTCCATTTCGGATGGATGATATATATGGGAGCTATATCTAAATCTGATCCGATTTTTCTGAAATTTTGCGCACATATTGGAACGTCTAGTAAAATATCTTATGCATAATTTTGTAATGATCGTACCAAAATTTGGGGCTTCTATAGCCTTAAATGTCCATTTCGGATAGAAGATATATATAGGAGCTATACCTAAATCTGAACCGACTTTTCTGAAATTTTGCACAAATATTGGAACGTCTAGTAAAACATCTTCTGCAGAATTTTGTAAAGATCGTACTAAAATTGGGGCTTCTATAGCCTTAAATGTCCATTTCGGATAGAAGATATATATAGGAGCTATATCTAAATCTGAACCGATTTTTAAGAAATTTTGCACACGTATTAAGGCGTCGAAAAAAACATATACAAATTTTTTTTTTAGGTCAGACCAAAATTGTGGCTTCTACAGTCTTAAAAGGCCATATCGGATGAAAGAGAGCTATATCTAAATCTCGACCGATTTTTAAATCGATTTCAAAATCAATAGCATTTGTCCTTGGATCAAAAAAGTGACTTGTGAAAATTTTTATGATAGCCGGACAACAAATGCGACTTGTACCTTAATGACAAGAAAACATGGACAGACGGACCGACGGACATAGCAAAATCTTTTCAGGAATTGATTTTAAGCTGATTGGTATACTTATTAGTGGGTCTACCTCATCTCCTTCTTAACGTTGCAAACAAATGCACAAAGTTATAACACAATGTACCACAGTGGTGGTGTAAGAAATAACAATAAAAGCGTGTTAAGTTCGGCCGGGCCAAATCTTTTGTACCCCCCACCATGGTTTTCAAGCGGCTAGCTGTACGCCGACGATCAAGAATATATATACTTTATGGGGACGAATATTTCGAGGAGTTACAAGCAGAATGACCAAATAAGTATACCCCTTTCCTGTGGTGGAGGGTATACAAATACTAATCTGTGCCAAATTTCAGCCCAATATAAGAATTTTAATGACTGTGGCATGATTACAACTGACGGACACACAGACGGACGGAAGGACAGATACACGGGCATCGTTAAGCCATCTTAGAATTTTAAGTCGATCAATAATGTATGTGCTTTGTACCGTCGGAAATGGATATTTCGATGTGTAGGAAACAGAATGACTAAATGAATATGCCTCCTATCCCATGGTGGAGGGTACAAAAATGTAAATGATACAATGTATAAGAAATTGGGAATGAAAGGATATAGCGTAGTTAAAAATTGATAAAATAAGCAAACATTGAAATTGTAGAAAAAATCCCCACTACAGTGAAATGAACTCAGACTCAAGCTCGAGAAG
Source organism: Stomoxys calcitrans (assembly GCF_963082655.1). NCBI lineage: Eukaryota > Metazoa > Arthropoda > Insecta > Diptera > Muscidae > Stomoxys > Stomoxys calcitrans. The sequence continues at coordinate 13,852,795 of NC_081552.1, read as the reverse complement.
ATTTTGACATTTTGTGTTTCGCTTGATTATTCGTAAGTTTCGCTTTCCCTTCGCCATTTTTAAAATCTTCATGAAATGCACTAATTATATTTTGTCGTTAATAAGCAGATTGAGGTCGAAGAAGTGCTATATTGGATTATAGCTTGATATAGCCTCCACATAGACCGATCTTCTGATGTAAGGTCTTACGTCTAAAAAATCCGCAGTTGTTTACCGGATTTCGCTGAAATTCGATAGAGTGAGTTGTGTTGGGCCACTCCATATCCGATTAAGGTGTCCACGTCATGGCAACTCCTATGGCCCCGTTTGAACATAGCCAGCCTTAGACTTAGGCCGGGCCGAAACTTAGCAAGCAAATGTGATCCACCATACTAGACTAATAACATGTATTTGTACAAAATTTCACGAGTCATGCTATACAACTTCGAAAGATAGCATGCTTACGATAGACAGACGGACGGACACGGCTAGATCGACATAAAATGTCATGACGATCAATAATATTTAAACATTATGGGGTCTTAGACGAATATTTCGAGGAGCTATGAACAGAAGGACGAAATTGGTATACCCCCATCCCATGGTGGAGGGTATAAAAATGCAATATCATACATTTGCTTAAATTTAATTTTTAAATGTTGATTTAGATGATGTTCAAAATTTAAAGTTTATATAGCTTAAGTTATTTTATTATGAACTTGAAAATTGAACGAAATTGAAAAGAAACTTTTAAAAGGATTTAATGTCATGCAATTTTTATCAACTCTACTTTTTGCATAGCAAATGTTAAAAGTTTAAATACCAATTAAAAAAATAAAAAACGCATATGCTAAACAAGGTAACAAAAAAATGAGTTGTGACACATAGTAAAAATGAGTAAAACGCGAAGACACACTCATACATACGAAATAGAAACTAAAAAATTATTTGTCTTTCATCAAGTGAAATTATGATGAATGTTTGCTGTTATTAAACTAAAGGTAAAATTCGGTTAGATTGTGGGCTATATAACACATTTTTGTAGATAAAATAAATCATATTTAGGTCCTCTGTTAGGAGGCGTAGAGATACTCACAGAAATTTCAGAAAAATAGGATAAAAAATAAAGCTTTTATGGGCTTTAGAACCTTTATCTGGAGATCGGTCTATATGGCAGCTATACCTAATTTTAATCCGATTTGATCCATGTTTAGGTCAGATGTCAGAAGGCTTAAATTAACCCTCTGTTTCAAATTTCAGCGAAATCGGGTAGTACATAAAGGTTTTATGGGCTTCAGACCCTTTATCGGCAGATCGGTGTATATAGCAACTATACCCAAATATGGTTCGATTTGCCCCATTCGAAAACTTTACCAGCGTGCATTAAGAAGACACATCAGTGCCAAATTTCAGCGCAATATCTCAATTTTTGAAGGCTGTAGAGTGATAACAACAGACGGACAGACCCACGGACATCGTTAAATCGTCTTAGAATTTTACGAAAACCCAAAAACTATTTGCTTTGATATTTGGATGTGTGGCAAACGGAATGACTAAATGAACATACATCCTATCCTACGGTGGTGGGCATAAAAAGAATGGCAAAAAATGAGATCTTTGTTATATGCAATTGCTCGACTCCGACTCCAGAGTCGACTACGAGCACTTTTTTTAAACTTTTTATACCCTCCACCATAAGATGGGGGGTATACTAATTTCGTCATTCTGATTGTAACTACTCGAAATATTCGTCTGAGACCCCATAAAGTATATATATTCTTGATCGTCGTGAAATTTTATGTCGATCTAGCCATGTCCGTCCGTCTGTCCGTCCGTCCGTCCGTCTGTCTGTCGAAAGCACGCTAACTTCCGAAGGAGTAAAGATAGCCGCTTGAAATTTTGCACAAATACTTCTTATTAGTGTAGGTCGGTTGGTATTGTAAATGGGCCATATCGGTCCATGTTTTGATATAGCTGCCATATAAACCGATCTTGGGTCTTGACTTCTTGAGCCTCTAGAGTGCGCAATTCTTATCCGATTGGGATGAAATTTTGCACGACGTGTTTCGCTATTATATCCAACAAAGTTGCCGAGTATGGTTCAAATCGGTCCATAACCTGATATAGCTGCCATATAAACCGATCTTGGGTCTTGACTTCTTGAGCCTCTAGAGTGCGCAATTTTTATCCGATTGGAATGAAATTTTGCACGGCGTGTTTCGCTATTATATCCAACAAAGTTGCCGAGTATGGTTCAAATCGGTCCATAACCTGATATAGCTGCCATATAAACCGATCTTGGGTCTTGACTTCTTGAGCCTCTAGAGTGCGCAATTCTTATCCGATTGGAATGAAATTTTGCACGACGTGTTTTGTTACGATATCCAACAACTGTGCCAAGTATGGTTCAAATCGGTTCATAACCTGATATAGCTGTCATATAAACAGATCTGGGGACTTGACTTCTTGAGTTTCTAGCGGGCGCAATTCCTATCCGATTTGGCTGAAATTTCGCAAGACGTTTTTTATTGTTACTTTGAACAATTATGTCAAATAAAGTACAAGTCGGTTCATAACCTGATATAGCTGCCATATAAACCGATCTGGGATCTTGACTTCTTGAGCCTCTAGAGGTCGCAATTATTATCCGATTTGCCTGAAATTTTGTACGACGGATTCTTTCATGACCATCAACATACGTGTTTATTATGGTCTGAATCTGTCCATAGCCCCATACAGCTCCCATATAAATCGATCTCTCTTTTTTACTTTTTGAGCACACAAGGAGCGCAATTCTTATTCGAATTGGCTGACATTTTACACAGGTCTCCAACATATAATTTAATTGTGGTCCAAACCGGACCATATCTTGATATCGCTCTAATAGCAGAGCAAATCTTTTCTTATATCCTTTTTTTTGCCTAGGAAGAGATGCCGGGAAAAGAACTCGACGAATGCGATCCATGGGTAAGGGTATATAAGATTCGGCCCGGCCGAACTTAGCACGCTTTTACTTGTTTTTAATTTCATCCGCCCCTTGCCACTATGGACATACACTTAAGTCAGTAAACGGCTTGTTGTTGTTGTTGTTGATTGCTGGCTTTTCTTTAATTTAAGAATTAAAAACAAGTAAAAGCGTGCTAAGTTCGGCCGGGCCGAATCTTATATACCCTCCACCATGGATCGCATTTGTCGACTTCTTTTCCCGGCATCTCTTCTTAGGCAAAAAAGGATATAAGAAAAGAGTTGCTCTGCTATTAAAACGATATCAAGATATGGTCCGGTTCGCACCACAATTAAATTTTATGTTAGAGACCTGTGTAAAATTTCAGCCAATTCGTATAAGAATTGCGCCCATTGGGGCACACGAAGTAAAATAGAGAGAACGATTAATATCGGATCTGTATCGGCCTATAGACCGATTCAGACCATAATAAACACGTTTGTTGATGGTCATGAGAGGATCCATCGTACAAAATTTCAGGCATATCGAATAATAATTGCGACCACTAGGGGTCAAGAAGTCAAGATCCCAGATCAGTTTATATGGCAGCTATATCAGGTTATGAACCGATTTGAACCTTATTTGACACAGTTGTTGAAAGTAAAAATAAAATACGTCATGCAAAATTTTAGCCAAATCGGATAGGAATTGCGCCCTCAAGAAGCTCAAGAAGTCAATCCCCAGATCTGTTTATATGACAGCTATATCAGGTTATGAACCGATTTCAACCATAATTGGCACAGTTGTTGGATATCATAACTAAATACTTCGTGCAAAAATTCATTCAAATCGGATAAGAATTGTGCCCTCTAGAGGCTCAAGAAGTCAAGACCCAAGATCGGTTTATATGGCAGCTATATCAGGTTATAGACCGATTTGAACCATACTTGGCACATATGTTGGATATAACAACAAAACACGTCGTGCAAAATTTCATTCCAATCGGATAAGAATTGCGCCCTGGAGAGACTCAAGAGTTCAAGACCCAAGATCGGTTTATATGACAGCTATATCAAAACATGGACCGATATGGCCCATTTACAATACCAACCGACCTACACTAATAAGAAGTATTTGTGCAAAATTTCAAGCGGCTAGCTTTACTCCTTCGGAAGTTAGCGTGCTTTCGACAGACAGACGGACGGACGGACAGACGGACGGACGGACGGACGGACGGACGGACGGACAGACGGACGGACGGACGGACAGACGGACGGACATGGCTAGATCGACATAAAATGTCACGACGATCAAGAATATATATACTTTATGGGGTCTCAGACGAATATTTCGAGTAGTTACAAACAGTATGACGAAATTAGTATACCCCCCATCTTATGGTGGAGGGTATAAAAAATTCTTTATATTTACTCTTAGCGAAGAACATTGAATTTTAATGACTTTGACTTAAAGCGCACCTGCTTTCAAAAGTTGGAGGCTTTCCACCATTAATTTATTTTTATACCCTCCACCATAAGATGGGGGGTATACTAATTTCGTCATTCTGTTTGTAACTACTCGAAATATTCGTCTGAGACCCCATAAAGTATATATATTCTTGATCGTCGTGACATTTTATGTCGATCTAGCCATGTCCGTCCGTCTGTCCGTCCGTCCGTACGTCCGCCCGTCCGTCTGTCTGTCGAAAGCACGTTAACTTCCGAAGGAGTAAAGCTAGCCGCTTGAAATTTTGCACAAAAACTTCTTATTAGTGTAGGTCAGTTGGTATTGTAAATGGGCCATATCGGTCCATGTTTTGATATAGCTGCCATATAAACCGATCTTAGGTCTTGACTTCTTGAGCCTCTAGAGTGCGCAATTCTTATCCGATTGGAATGAAATTTTGCACGACGTGTTTTGTTATGATATCCAACAACTGTGCCAAGTATGGTTTAAATCGGTTTATAACCTGATATAGCTGCCATATAAACCGGTCTTGGGTCTTGACTTCTTGAGCCTCTAGCGTGCGCAATTCTTATCCGATCAGAATGAAATTTTGCACGACGTGTTTTGTTATGATATCCAACAACTGTGCCACGTATGGTTCAAATCGGTTCATAACCTGATATAGCTGCCATATAAGCCGATCTTGGATCTTGATTTCTTGAGCCTCTAGAGGGCGCAATTCTTATCCGATTGGAATGGAATTTCGCACGACGTGTTTTGTTATGATACCCAACAACTGTGCCAAGTATGGTTTAAATCGGTCCATAACCTGATATAGCTGCCATATAAACCGATCTTGGGTCTTGACTTCTTGAGCCACAATTCTTATCCGATTTGAATGAATTTTTGCACGAAGTATTTCGTTATGATATCCAACAACTGTGCCAAGTATGGTTGAAATCGGTCCATAACCTGATATAGCTGTCATATAAACAGATCTGGGGATTGACTTCTTGAGCTTCTAGAGGGCGCAATTCCTATCCGATTTGGCTGAAATTTTACATGACGTATTTTATTTTTACTTTCAACAACTGTGTCAAATAAGGTTCAAATAGGTTCATAATCTGATTTAGCTGCCATATAAACCGATCTGGGATCTTGACTTCTTGACCCCTAGAGGTCGCAATTATTATCCGATATGCCTGAAATTTTGTACGATGGATCCTCTCGTGACCATCAACAATCGTGTTTATTATGGTCTGAATCGGTCTATAGCTCGATACAGATCCCATATAAATCGTTCTCTCTATTTTACTTCGTGAGCCCCAATGGGCGCAATTCTTATACGAATTGTCTGAAATTTTACACAGGTCTCCAACATATAATTTAATTGTGGTCCGAACCGGACCATATCTTGATATCGTTTTAATAGCAGAGCAACTCTTTTCTTATATCCTTTTTTGCCTAAGAAGAGATGCCGGGAAAAGAAGTCGACAAATGCGATCCATGGTGGAGGGTATATAAGATTCGGCCCGGCCGAACTTAGCACGCTTTTACTTGTTTTAATATAGAAACCATCATATTCAGCAAGACTCTAAATTGGTTTCCAGCTATATTAGGTTATACACCGATTTGGACCGTACTTAGCCCAGTTGTTGGTCAAAGACAAAGCAAAATGCTACATGCCAAATCGGACAAAAATTGCGGATTCCAGGGGCTCAAGAAGTCAAATCGGGAGATTGGTTTATATGGGAGCTATATCAGGTTATAGACCGATTTGGACCGTACTTGTTGAAAGTCATAACAAAACACTATGTGCAAAATTTCAGAAAAATCGGACAAAAATTGCGGCTTCCAGGGGCTCAAGAAGTCAAATCTGGAGATCAGTTTATATGGGAGCTACATCTAAATTTGAACCGTTAAGACCCATTTGCTATCCCCATCGTTGTATATCGATACGAAGTATCTGTGCAAAATTTCAAGCGGCTAGATTTACGCGTTCGACCTCTATCGTGATTTCGACAGACGGACGGACGGACGTGGCTAGATCGATTCAGAACGACGAGATACAATCTTTAATCGATTCAGAACGACGAGATACAATCTTTAAGTTTTTAGAATAAATCATATTTCTATTTCCTAGCATTGCCAAAAGTATCCTTTTCGTAACACCGAGGTCGACAAGATGCATGGGGCCTAAGAGAAATACAGAACCCATTTCCATTCTAATTTTTTCCAGAGAGCTATGTTCAGCGATTTTATGGAAAATATTTTTGCCGTCTGCTATAATAGTCATCGTCTGTCTTAAGTTCTGCTACCGATGAAGAATAAGTAGTCCCTCTATTTATGCCTTTTCCAACTTAATAGTACTTCATACACCCGTTTAATGAATTATGACCTAGAACATTACATAAAAATGTCCGGGCTAGGGTGTCGCATATGAAAGCTCTGATTTGTACTTTTATGTTCCGTCCATGTAAATTAATTCCATTCTCACACAAACATTTTGCTTCGTAGATAAAATCATGTAAAAAGTAGTCTACACTGAATGGTTTATTCCTGCCTAGATAGCATCCTATTAAAAATACACCGAATTTTTCACCCACCACCATAGGATAGGGGGCATATTCATTTAGTCATTCCGTTTGCAGCACATCGAAATATCAATTTTCGAACCTACAAATTGTATATATATTTCGGATCGTCGTAAAATTCTAAGACGATTCTAAAATCCTTAACGATGTCCGAATGTGTGTCCGTCCGTCTGTTGTAATCACGTTACAGCCTTCAAAAATTGAGATATTGAGCTAAAATTTGGCACTGATACGACTTTTGATGTACGCTGATTAAGTTCTTGAAAGAGCCAAATCGGACGATATTTAGATATAGCTGCCATATAGACCGATCTCCCCATGAAGGGTTTGAAGCCCATAAAAGCTTTATTTTTTACCCGATTTCGCTGAAATTTAAAATAGAGAACAGTTTTAGGATTTCCAACATCGGACCCAGATATGATAAAGATCGGATTATATTTAGATATAGCTCCCATATAGAGGATCTGCCGATAAAGGCTTTGAAGCCAATAAACGTTTTATTTATCACCCGATTTCGCTGAAATGTAATTAATTTTAGGCCTCCCAACATCCGACCGAAATATGGTTCAGGTATAGCTGCCATATAGACCGATCTGCCGATAAAGGGTCTGAAGCCCATAAAAGATTAACTTATTACCCGATTGCACTGAAATGTAAATCAGTGAGTTTTAAGCCTCCCGCCATCTGACCCAGATATTTTTAAGATTGGATGATATTTAGACATAAGAGTCTGAAGCCCATAAAAGCTTTATTTATTACCCGATTTCCGTAAAATTTGAAATAGTAAGCTGTTTCAAGCTTCCCGACATCCGTCTCAAATATGCATCAGATCAGACTATACGGATATATTGGGTTGCCAAAAAAGTAATTGCGGATTTTTTAAAAGAAAGTAAATGCATTTTTAATAAAACTTAGAATGACAGAAGAAAGAATGCAATTACAGAGTCACAAGCTGTGAAAAAATTTGTCAACGCCGACTATATGAAAAATCCGCAATTACTTTTTGGGCAACCCAATGGCTGTCATGTAGACCGATCTTCTAATTCTTAATCTTAATCCCATAAACGCGGATTTCTTGCCTGATTTTGTTGAAGCTGTTAATTGTTTCTGACTTCTTGTGGAATAAAATATAATCGAGACCAGCCCCTATTTAGATATAAGTGTGAATATAGTAGTGGAGTTTTAATAAAAAAGAATGATTATTATATTCTTGGTGGTGGGTATCCAAAGTTCGCCACGGCCCGAGGATGGTTGTATATTCATTTTGTCATTCTGTTTGCAACACATCAAAATATCCAACCCTATAAAGTATATATATTTTTGATCGTCATAAAAATCTATGACGATCTAGCCATGTCCGTCCGTATCTCTGTTGAAATCACGCTACAGTCTTTAAAAATAGAGATATTGAGCTGAAACCTTGCACAGATTCTTCTTTTTGTCCATATGCAGGTTAGTTCGAAATGGTCTATATCGTACTATATCGTAATGTAGCATATAGGCCGATCCGCTTATTTAGGGCTTAGGTCCATAAAAGGCGCATTTATTGTCTGATTTCGCCGAAATTTGGGACATTGTTGTGTAAGGCCCCTAGACAACTTTCTACAATATGGCTCAGATACGCCCAGATATATGGATATAGCTGCCATTTAGATTGATATTTCGATTTAGTTCTTGCACCCATAAAAGGCGCATTTATAATTCGATTTCGCTGAAATTTGCATTTGCAAAGTTTCAGTCCAATATCTCTATTTTTAAGGACTGTAGCGTGATTTCAACAGACCGACGGATGGACGGTCTTGGCTAAATCGTCTTAGATGTATATGCCGATCTTGATCTTCTTTATAGGGTCGGAAATGGATATTTCGATATGTTGCAAACCGAATGATAAAATGAACGTACTCTCATCCTTCGGTGGTGGGTATAAAAATAATATTAAGTTTCTCACCTGTAGTCCAAAATTTGAATTTAACGCATACTTAAGCTGTGCCAACGTAAACCCTGACAATTTCGCAATATATCATTTATCTTGTGTAATTTTTTGTGTAATCTACCAAATTCTGTTTCTCTTAAAGCATTTGAATAATTTATACAATTAAGCATCGGTCAGGGATTTTTTCGTATTGACCAAAAACAAATACCCAGATTTGTCAATTTGCTTTTTCATAGAATTGTAGTAGGTGGTAGCAAAAAAAAAAAACATCATCAGGTGTGGCAGCAGGTTCAGCAAACACACACAAAGATTAATGATGCCTCTTTTGTGGGGAAGGACTAGTGCTCATTTGGTTAAGTCTTCTTAGTCGAATGTGGTCAATCTCCCTATAAATCTCAGATGTGTGTTCATCCGTTTTGGGGTCGGCATGGTTATTTTGGTATGTTGTGCTTGTGTGCTGTTTTGCTTGGTTTTAAGTTGATATGCTTAGCATAAACATAACCACGGGTGGTTGGCCGTGACAAAAGAGCATAAGTACAAACGAAATAAAATGAAATTTCTATGAAATAGTTTTTTTTTTACATTTCAAATACCTTTCGTTGCAGTCCTGTATTGTCCAGTTCGGTGTACATGCCCATTTGGTGCATAATTTTGGGACCCGCCTGGGAATAGACCCCAAATTTTTATATAAGTTTTGTTTTCTACTCTCAAATACGTTCCGTTTGAAACCCATATTGGTCCGACCGACCTACATGTCCATTTCGGCGTAGGTTTTGGAGTTGGAAGGAACCCCTGAGATTTGACTCCAAATTTTTATATATGTTCAAATTCCACTTCCAATCATTTCTCATTTGATACCCATATTGCCCCAAATGGTAAACGTGTCGGGTAGGGCGTCCCCCACTGTAATTTCACCCCAAAGTTTTATACCAATTTAGTGTTTTTGGGTTACCATAAGAGGGCATACAAAATGTCGCTTAAAACGATACACCCATCTCCAAGATCGGGCATTTTTGAAAACTGCAAGGGGGAGGGTCCGCGCCCCTCGCGGATATCGTCAAACTCTAGCATCTGTGAAAATTTCATGAAAATCGGTTGAGGCGTTTTGAGTCCACCCAGAACAAACAAACTAAGCGCAACACTTAATTTTTATACACTACACCACTACTGTGGTACAGGGTATTATAACTTAGCGTATTCGTTTGTAACACCCAGATAGAAGAGAGATATGCCCATTGATAAATATACCGATCGACTCAGTATCACTTTCTGATTAGCCTTTGCTATGTCCGTCTGTCCATGTCAAGGTGGCAGTTTTCATCCGATCGCCTTAAAATTTGTTCCAGGCATGTTTTTCGGTCTAGAGACGGAGCTTATTGAAATTGTCCGATTTGCAATAATAATACAATAAAATGGTCATTTGTTAACCGATTTTCTCGAAATTTAACAGGAATCATGGAAATCAGTGCAGATTTAGATATAGCTCTCACATATATATATATATATATATATATATATATATATATATATATATATATATATATATATATATATATATATATATATATATATATATATATATATATATATATATATATATATATATATACATATATATATATATATATATATATATGTTATGCCAGATTTTGGATAATTTGCGGTTATATTGTCATTTGTCAATCGTAGTTATTATTGCTTTGCTCGACATTTTATATGGATTGTTTAATTTTAATGCGCATCAAATTTCATGGCATTCTCCCCTAGGTAACGACGGACATAGCTTTGGCAGAGCAGATGCCCCCACTAGGATTACGAGGAGGCGTAGCAGCACGCCAGGCTTTTCCATTGCATCCCCTGATCTCTACAGTGACGTATCTTGACAAGCCGTCATCTCTTTGGGGTCACACCACCCCCATAATTCTCACCATCGACCGAACACCCGACTTCATAACCTCTGAGCGCCGGACTTTTATCAATCAGAAGAAGGTCGATTGGGCTGGCTTCAGAGAGTATACCAATTGCCGCTTCAGTGAACTGACACCCCCCCCTGTAATGCTACAATAGTTGCCGAGAGGAAATTCCGAGACATCATTAACGCAGCAGCCGCTTGCTTGATACCAGCCGGTCGAATACTCCAAGTGCGGCCCAATTTCCCAGAGCTGGCAGTGATACTGGCAGACGAGGGTGATGGGATTCGTTGTACTGATCCCATTTACCTCAGAATCAGCGAGCTGAAACTGGAAATAGTCAACAAACATAAGCGGAAATTGTGGCTGGAACACTTGGAGTTTAGGCAAGCTGTGGTCTACAGTTAAGTCATTCTCGAACCACGGTAAACGGGATGACAAGACCGCAGTCACTTTTGGTGACGTAACCGTGACTGATCCGAAGAGATGCGCCAGGTTGTTCAAGCGTCAATTTATTGTGCATCCTGAGAGTGACAGGGAAAAGAGGAGAACCATTCGTCGTATCCGTGGTCTGCGAGCAGATGGACAGCCAACACATTTTACCGTGGGCGAAGTTACGAATGTCATCGGTGGCGCCAAATCATCCAAAGCGTTAGAATCTCTACACTGATGCTAAAGAATCTGGATTTACCTGGAGTTGAGTACCTTACTACTACTAGCCTGAATCGGTCTATAACCTTACATGGCGCCAATAGCAAGGCAGTTTTTCCATTATCCTTTGTTGACCTATTAACAGATACCGGGAAAAGATCTCGACAAATGCGATCCATGGTGGATCCGGTATATACCATTCAGCCCGACCGAACTTAGCACACCTGTCTTAATAATTATTTTTTCAATTTAGCAAATAATTTCTGTTACTTAAAACATTTGGCTTTTTATCCAAAGCCAGCCTCCAGTCTCTTGCACCTCCTGACTACTCATGTTTCTTTGTTTTTGTTTGCTATTCATTTCAAATGAGAGTTTACGTTGATTTTATACATGCACAACGACGTTAATATTTTGTTTTATGGTTATTTTGTTGTAATTGTTACTGCTAATGTGGTTGCTGACGCCCGCATTCTTTCAGCATTGATTTCCTGCTGACTTTTGTGCTCCTTTCTAATTTTTTGTGAAATGCTTCAATTAATTTGGCACTGTGTAACAAATGCCTGTGTGTTAGTTGTCAGGGTGTTGTGCGTAAGAGTGAACAGAATCATCTGTTTTATTTTCGCAATTAAATTAATGAGTGAAAACAGTCGCACTGCTTTGGAGAATAAAATATTTAATGAAGCTAATTTTAAAATAATGTTTGGTCTAAAAATCATCTTGTGCCGTGGTGGTGGTGGTGGTGTAAAAGAAACATTTCGATAATAATAATGTTTGTTAGAAGATTTCCATTATTTCGTTTTAAGGAGGACGTGACTTGAATGGAAGAAGCAGTGGTAGGATGGCTGGTTTTAATTGAGTCTCGAGCAGGATTTTTAAAACAGCATTAACAAATGAAAGCGAAATGAGTCTATAATGAATTTGGTACATGATATTGGTGTATTAGGGCGTATGATTAATATATATTAAATGTGGCAATAAATTTAAAATCCAGTCAAATTATATAAAATAGAACAAGTTAAAAGGCAATACGTTCGGCCGGGCCGAACTTTGGAAAAATGCATCATATATAAGCCTATAGCAGCTATATCTAAATATAGTCCGATCTCCACCATATTCAGGAAGGCTATGTAACGGTCTACCACAACTGATTGTGTCAAATCCATTGGTAAAAAAATGCGCCTTTTATGTGCCTTAGAACTTAAATCGGGAGATCGGAATATGTATATGGCAGCTACATCCCATCATAGACCGATCTGGACCACATAGGGCACGAATCTCAGGGCTCACTGCGCGAAATTTTAGCGTAACCGGACAATAAATGCACATTTTATAGGTTCAATACCCTTAAATTGGAAGATCGGAATTTATGGCAGCTACATCCTGCGTGGACAGATCTGGGCCTTATTGAACGCCGATTTCGAGGAGCTTCACACAACTCGGTATACAAAATTTGAGCGAAATCGGACAATAAATACGCCTGTTATGGGCCCAAGAACTTTAATTGAGAGATCGGTCTATATGGCAGCTATATCGAAATAAAGACCGATTCTATCTATACTAGGTACGAGTGTGAAAAGGCCTATAGCAACTCATTGTACCTTATTTCAAAATCGGTTAATAAATTCATTTTTATGGGCCTAAAACCTTAAATCAGAAGAATGGTATTTATGACAGCTATATGCAAATCTGGACTGATTTGGGCCGTATTAAACAGGGATGTCGAGGAGCCTAACGCAACCTTAAATCGAGAGATCGTCTTTGTGTTTGTCTGTCGAAAGCACGCCTACTTTCGAAGGATTAAAGCTAGGTGCTTAAAATTTAGCATAAATAATTCTAATTAGTGCAGGTCGGTTGGGATTGTAAATGGGCCAAATAGTTCCTCGTTTAGGTTTAGCTGCCTATCGGATTTTGACTTTTTGATCCTCTAGAGGGCTTAATTATTATCCGATTTGGCTGAAATTTTGCACCAAGTCTTTTGTTTTGACTTGCAACAACTTTGTTAAGTTTGGTCTGAGTCGGTTTATAACCTGAAATAGCTCCCATATAAACCGATCTCGTATCTTGACTTCTTGATCCGCTTGAGGTCGCAATTATTTTCCGATTTTGCTGAAGTGTTTTGTTCTCAATTCTAACAACTGCACTAAGTATGGTTACAATAGGTTTATAACCTGATATAGCTCCCATATAATCCGATCTCGGATCTTGACTTCGTGAGCCTCTAGAGGCCGCAATTCTTATCCGATTTGGCTGAAATTTTGCATGAAGTGTTTTGGTTTGACCTCAACAACTGCGCGATTTGGATATAGCTGCCATAGAGACCGATCTCTCGAGTTAAGGGTCGCCAAAATTTGGGACAGTAGGTTATGTTAAGCCCCTCGATTAATTTTTGCAATATGGCACAGATCGGTCCATATTTGGATATAGCTGCCATATTTCCCAAATTTCGGCGACATCGGACAATAAATTGGCAAAACCTAAAATCGAGATACTGATCTCTCGATTTGAGGTTTTGGGCCCATAAAAGGCGAATTTATTGTCCGATGTCGTCGAAATTTGGGACAGTGAGTTGTGTTAGGCCCTTCGACATCCTTCATCAATTTGGCTCAGATCGGTCCAGATTTGGATATAGCTGCCATATAGACCGATCTCTCGATTTAAGGTTTTGGGGCCATAAAAGGCGCATTTATTGTGCGATTTCGTCGAAATTTGAGACTGTGAGTTGTGTTAAGCTCTTCGACATTTTTCCGCAACATGATCCAAATCGGTCTTAATTTGGATATAGCAGCAATATAGACCGATATCTCGATTTAAAGTCTTGGCCCCATAAAAGGCGTTAAAAGTAACTTGTAAGCCTCCCAACATCCTACCTTAATATGGTTCAGATCGGGCAATATTTAGATATAGCTGCCATATAGACCGATCTGCCGGTAAAGGCTCTGAAGCCCATAAATTATCCGATACCCCTGAAATTTTAAACAGTGAGTTGTTTTAAGCCTTTTGAGATCCGTCTCAAATATGGTTCAATTCGGACTATATTTGGATATGTCTTCGAAATACCGGTCTGCCGATAAAGGGTCCAAACCCCATGAGTTATTTTAAGCCTCCCAACATCGTATCTAAATATGATTAAGATCGTACCATAATTTAGATATAGCTCTTATATATACCGATCTGCCCATTAAGGGTCTGAAACCCATAAAAGCTTATTTATTGTCCGATTTCGCTCAAATTTAAATCAGAGAGTTGTTTTAATTCTTCCGTAAAAAATTTAGCGTGAGGTGTTTTATTTAAAGTGCAAATACGAGTGCAAAATTTCATCAAAATTTGATCAGTTTTAGGTAAAGCTCCCATATAAATCTTTCATCCGATATGGACTTTTAAGCTTTTGGTAACCAACATTTTGGTCCGATTTCTACAAAATTCGGCCTATGGTGTTTTATTTGACATCCAAATGTGAATGCAAAATTTCATCAAAATCGATGCAGATTTTGGCATTCTAAAGCTGTAGAGACTATAACTTTAGCCTTGTCTTTGCAAATTTTGCATGAGATGTGTAATTTGCCATTCCAGTATGTGTGCAAAATTTCATTGAAATCGGTACAGATTTCGATATGAGCCTTTAAGTCTGTAGTAGGCACAATTTAGGTCCTATCGTAATAAAATCTTACATGGTTCTATTCGATATTTCAAAAAGTGCGCTAATTTAAAGTCTGACCAGATTTGAATACAGGTGCTATATATTAATTTAGTACGGAGACTTGGTGGTGTAGGGTTTTATATAGCCCGACTTTTGCCTTATCTTACTGGTTTTCATCTTTTTGTTGCTGTATTACTTTGATCATGTTTTTTGTAAGTTATTCTTGATATTGTTTTTTTCTCTAACATCCTTGTTGTCCTTCTCCTTTCGCTGCTGCCAAAGGAAATTGTGACAATTTAATGGAGCTTAACAATGACATGATAAGAGATGTGTTGCCTTTCAAAAGCAAGACAATAGGAAATCTAAGTACGCAGACAGGCAGACGAAGACAAAGACAAAAATGGGAACGACATCAGATGTCCCAACAATGACAACCAACTGCTTCAATCACCTTTTTGTTCAGACTATAACTCACCCAAAGGGTAAGTAATGATAACAATGAACACATTATTGAATGCTGTGAATAGAATAAGGTCAAAGGTCAAAGATGAATAAATCCATTGAACTGTAGCTAACGTTTAGCCATTTCATATATGAATATTAATGGTCAGCCATCTATATTATAATCTCTTTTGTCATTGTTGCTTAAGGAAGAAGAAGAATTTAGAAGAAGGTGTAGATTTAAAGATGTTTGAGGCAACAAAATTTATGAATATTTTAAGCAGACAAAGTAAACACTTTTGGTAATTACATCTTTGGAAAGAGAAATTTTCATATGGAAACTATGTGCATAAACTCAGTATGTGATCGAAAATTGTTGGACACATTTATTGGAAATCAATACAAAATTGGGATTTGGATACGCGGCGAAAGGATAAAACTAAGGAATTGGTAACAAAAAAAAAAAAACATGACAAATCAGTCGTGACAGTGACAAATTCGAAACCGGAAGTTTCCCTTTTCCGGTTTCGACTTTGTCAAAAAATGCGTCCAATTTGTTTCGCTTCTTCGTAGTTTTCATTTAAGCGTTGTTCGGATAAGTGAATTAAGCGGTAAGGCAAACATGAAAACGATTTTTGACGTCACGGCATTCAACATCTATGAAAAAACTGGAATTGAAAGACTGCAATGGTCAGTAGAATTCTTAAAAGACAGAGATAACTAAAGTTTAGTAACTAACAAGTAAACAGGCATTAAGTTCGGCCGGGCCGAACTTTGAATACCCACCACCTCGGGTATATATATAAACCTCCTTTTGTCACATTCCGGCGCAAATTGGATAACTTAAGCACCCAAATTTGGCGCGGACATTGAGTGGTCTAATATATTGGGTTGCCCAAAAAGTAATTGCGGATTTTTCATATAGTCGACGTTGACAAAATTTTTTCACAGCTTGTGACTCTGTAATTGCATTCTTTCTTCTGTCAGTTATCAGCTGTGAATTTTAGCTTGCTTTAGAAAAAAAGTGTAAAAAAAGTATATTTGATTAAAGTTCATCCTAAGTTTTATTAAAAATGCATTTACTTTCTTTTAAAAAATCCGCAATTACTTTTTGGGCAACCCAATATATAAGTCACTGTTCAATTTTGTAGAACGAAATATTGGTCTTCTTGGCAGCTATAACCAACAGCTATAAAAACGGATCCAAATTTCTACGAAATCGGGTAATAAATAAAGCTTTTATAAGCTTCAGACCCTTAATCGGCATTTCGGTCTATATGACAGCTATATTTAACTGCATTCCGATATTTTCTATATTTTGGTCAAATGGCGGGTGGCTAAAAACAACTCACTGATTCAAATTTCAGCAAAATCGTATAAAAAGTAAAGCTTTTATGGGTTTCAGACCCTTAAACGGCAGATCGTTCTATATGGCAGCTATATCTAAAAACAGTTCGACCTGAAACATATTTGCGGCAGATGTCGGGAGACTAAGAAGAACTCACTGCTTCAAATAACAACGAAAAAAAAGTTCGTCCGGGCCGAATCTTATACATCCTCCACCATGGATCTCATTTGTCGAGTTCTATGCACGGTATCTCTTTTTAGGCAAACAAAGAATATTGAATTAGAACTGCTATGCTATTGGAGCTATATCAAGTAATAGTCCGATTCGGACCATAAATGCATGCTGAACATTGTAGAAGTCATTGTGTAATATTTCAGTTCATAAGAATTGCGCCTTGTAGGGGCTCAAGAAACAAAATTGGGAGACAGGTTTATATGGAAGCTGTATCAAGCTATTGGTCGATTCAGACCATACAAGACACGTATGTTGAAGGTCATGAGAGAAGCCCTTGTACAAAAGTTCAGCCAAATCGGATGAGAATTGCTCCCTCTAGAGGTTCAAGAAGTCAAGATCCCAGATCGGTTTATATGGCAGCTATATCAGGTTCTATATCGATGTACAGTTATTGGAAGTCATTACAAAACACCTCATGCAAAATTTCAGCCAAATCGGATGAGAATTGCGCCCTCAATTGGCTCAAGAAGTCAAGATCCAAGATCGGTTTATATGACAGCTATACCAGATTATGAACCGATTTGAATCATACTTAGCACAGTTGTTGAAAGTAATACC
Source organism: Stomoxys calcitrans (assembly GCF_963082655.1). Taxonomy (NCBI): domain Eukaryota; kingdom Metazoa; phylum Arthropoda; class Insecta; order Diptera; family Muscidae; genus Stomoxys; species Stomoxys calcitrans. Next base: position 13,835,120 of record NC_081552.1, on the reverse strand, counting down.
AAAACACTACGTGCAAAATTTTAATTAAATCGGACGATAATTGCGCCCTCTAGAGGCTCAAGAAGTCAAGACCCAAGATCGGTTTATATGACAGCTATACCAGATTATGAACCGATTTGAACCATACTTAGCACAATTGTTGGATATCATAACAAAATACGTCGTGCAAAATTTCATTCAAATCGGATAAGAATTGCGCACTCAAGAGGCTCAAGAAATCAAGACCCAAGATCGGTTTATATGGCAGCTATATCAAAACATGGACCGATATGGCCCATTTACAATACCAACCGACCTACACTAATAAGAAGTATTTGTGCAAAATTTCAAGCGGCCAGCTTTACTCCTTCGGAAGTTAGCGTGCTTTCGACAGACAGATGGACGGACGAACGGACGAACGGACAGACGGACGGACATGGCTAGATCGACATGAAATTTCGCGACGATCAAAAAAATATATACTTTATGGGGTCTCAGACGAATATTTCGATTAGTTACAAACAGAATGACTAAATTAATTTGCCCCCTATCCTACGGTGGTGGGTATAAAAATTAGTGAAATTACAATATATATTTATTCAATTCACGTGAATTTTTTCAATTCCATGTATTTACTAATAGAAATGATTTTTTTACTTATGCGACATAAGTTTAATATAAAAACTAAATTTGGGGTGTAAGTTAAGTTAAATTAAATTTTAAAAATCATTAGACATCATTTAATTGCAATTTTGTCAATAATTCATTTCTATGGAAAATTTTGTTAAGAAAATTTGTCTAAAATTTTATTTTTTTAAACAACTAAAAAGGCGTTAAGTCCGGGCCAAACTTTGGATACCCATCACCTCGGGTATACATATAAACCATCTTTCATCAAAATCCGGTAAAAATTGCATACCTTATGTCCCATAGCAGTTATATGGAAATATGATCCGATTTGGACCAAATACTAATAAGTACAAGTCATTGTTCAAAATTGTATAACAAAATATTGGTCCTTTTAGTAGCTATATCCAAAAAAAAACGATCTGAACTATATAGGACACGGATGTCGAAAAGCCTAAGATAAGTCACTGCGTCAAATTTCAGTGAAATCAGATTATAAATGCGCCATATATGGGGCCAAATCGAGATATCGATCTATATGGCAGCTAGATCCAAATCTGTACCGATTTGGGCCAAATGCAGAAAGACCGATCTGAGCCAAATTTCAGAAAAATGTAGAGTGTCCTAACACAACCCACTGTCCCAAATTTGGGCGACATTGGACAATAAATCCGCCTTTTATGGGCCCAAAGCTTTAAATCGATAGATTGGTCTATATGGCAGCTAGATGCAAATCTTGATCGATCTTAATTTAACTCACTGTCCCAAATTTTGGCGAAATCGAACAATAAATGCGCCTTTCATGGGCCCAAAACCTTCAATCTGGACCGGTCTGTGCCATATTGCAGAAGTATTTCGAGGGCGCTTAACACAACTCACTGTCTCTTATTTTAGCAAAACCCGATAATAAATATGGCTTTTATGGGCCTAAGACCCTAAATCGGCGGATCGGTCTATATGGCAGCTATGATTTCGATTTTCTCCGCTCCTTCTATAATCTATGACACCAAGTTTTGAGGTGTATCCCACCACTTCTTGCGTGCACCACCGTGCTTGCATTCAAAGGATTTTGTTGCTGGAACTTCTTCATCCATTCTGACAACATGACCTAGCCAACGCAGCTATGCTATCGTTGTCATACAGTTCATACAGCTCGTGGTTCATACGTCGCCTATATTCTCCATTAACGCAAACGGATCCATATATTTTAGGAAGAATCTTTGTCTCATATACTCCAAGCACTACCTCGTCTACTCTCACAAGTACCCATGTCTCAGAACCATATAACAACACGGGTAGTATCAGTGTCTTGTATAGTGTGATCTTCGTCTGTCGAGAGTTGGCCTTGTTTCTAAACTGCTTACATAATTCAAAGTACCATCTGTTTGCCAGTATTATTCTATGCTTTATTTCAAAACTGGTGTCATTTGTTTCGCTTGCGGCGGCGCCGAGGTAGATGAAGTTGCTGACTATCTCAAAGGTGTGGTTCCCAACTTTCTCCATTTTCTTTATCTGATCGGTTGTACAGGGCGCTTTAAGAGTCGAGACCATCCATCCATTTCCTGCAGAGTCTTAATAATTTTGCAGGGATACAAAACTCAGACATGGCTTGAAATACCTTTGAACGTTTAGGGCTGCCGAAAGCGGCTTTGTAGTCAATCTCTTGTATCAAGAGATGATAGGTGTTGATTTGTCCTTCTCGGGTCTTTTCCAGGATTTGGGGCAGTGTGAATGTCTGGTCTAGGGTGGATTTATCAGGTGTAAAGCCGCATTAATAGGGCCCAATTATCTCGTTGACTTTTGGTTTTAATCTTTCACACAGTACACTCGAGAATATATTGTATGCGCATTTATAATTCCATTTCTCTGAAATTTGACACAGTGACTTATGTTAGGTTTTTTGACATCCGTTACGTATATGGTTCAGATCAGTTTATTTTTAGATATACTAAAAAGATCAATATTTTGTTATACACAATTGAACAATGACTTGTACTTATAAGTATTTGGTCCAAATTGGAACACATTTCGAATATTTCGAGTTGTTACAAACAGAATGACGAAATTAGTATACCCCCCATCTTATGGTGGAGGGTATAAAAACAACAATTTTGGTCAAAATAACAACTACGAAAGTTGTTAATTTTCCTGCAACAATTTATTTTGAATCACAGTGACCCAAAGTTCAAATTTTGTGTTGAAAGGCACTATTTGCATATAACAACAACTACAATATATCCATAAGCAAGGCAAAAAGCCATCTAACCAGCCAACGCATGTGCTTTGCTTCAGGTGGTGGTGTTTTTGTTTTCTTTGTTCGGCTCGCGTTGCTTTGTCTCGTTCGTTTTACTGCTTGCTCTCGGGTTGTCCTCTGTCACTCTCTACTGTTACCCTTAAAAACAAATTTTAATAATGTTGGTATTGAACTCATGATCTACCGACATCATCTTCTTCATGATGAAATAAATCAATAAGTACTGCTGCACAGTAATAAGTATCTCAATTAATTTAATTAAAACAAGTAAAAAGGCATAAAGTTCGACCGGGCCGAACTTTGGATACCCACCACCTCGGGTATGTATGAAAACCTCCTTTCGGCACAATCCGGTGAAAATTGGATAACTTATGTACCCAAATTCGACTCGGGTATTGAGTGGGCTAATAAATATTAGTCCCTGTTAATTCTGTATTTCAAATTTCAACAAAATCGGGTGATATATAAAGCTTTAATGAGTTTCAGTGCCTTTAACGACAAATCGGTCTATATGACAGCTATATCTAAATATAGTCCGATCCAAACCATATTTGGGACGGATGGCGGGAGAACTAAGACTACCCACTGTTCCAAAGTGTAGCGAAATTTGGCAATATATAGGGATTCATGGGCTTCAGACCCTTCATCGGCAAATCGGTCTATATTGCAGCTATATCTAAATATAGTCCGACCTGAACCACATTAGGGTCCTATTTTAAGAGGCGTATAACCACTCAATATTTCAAATTTCAGCCAAATCGGTTACAAAGTAAAGCTTTTAAGGGCTTCCGACCCTTAATCGGGAGATCGGTCTATATGGCAGCTTTATATATTATCTAAATATAGTTAGATCTGAACCCTATTTGGGTCCTATGTAAGGAGACGGAAAACTACTCAATCTTTCAAATTTCAGCGAAATCGGTTAAAAATAAAGCTATTATGGGCTTTTGACCCTTAATCTGGAGATCGGGCAGCTATAGCTAACTATAGTCCGTTTTGATCCATACTTAGGTCAAATATCACTATACTATGATAACCCTCTGTTTCAAATTTTAACGAAATCGGATGAAAAATAAAGCATTCATGGGCATTAGACCCTTTATCAGAAAATCGGTTTAAATAGCAGCTATATCCAAATATGGTCCGATTTGGCCCGTTTAAGAACTTGACCAGGGTGCATCAGAAAGACGTATCAGTGCCAAATTTCAGCTCAATATCTCAATTTTTGATGGCTCTAGAGTGATTACAACAGACGGAGGGACAGACACACGGACAACGTTAAATCGTCTTAGAATTTTACGACGATCCGAAATATGTATACTTTATAGGGTCGGAAATTGATATTTCGATGTGTTGCAAACGGAATGACTAAATAAATATGCCCCTATCCTACGTTAAAAAAATTTTTTTCTGAATACGAAATTATTATTTTTTATGCGGAATTTTCTAAAATAAGTTCAATAAAAAAAATAAAAAGGTTTTTTGGCCGGGGTTCTGCAAGTTATGAGTTTTGTGCTCTACATGTTTGTACGCCTATTTTTACTACTGCCTCAACTAAAGAATTTGTTGAAAGTCAAAAAAATTTCAATAGTTTTGTCCGTCAAGTCTCTTGTAGAGACTTACTTACGTACTTCGTTTATAATTTAAAGTTTTATATAAAAATTTGGTAGTTGCTTTTTTCTGGACCGCTGCTCCGGGAGGGACAGCGGTCGTATTCTCTCCCCAGTAGCTTGTAAAAAATTTCCTTGGTCTCTTCGTCCATGACTTCCGTCTTGTTATGGGCACAAACAAGACCGATGTTGAAGAATTTGGGTTTTATGCGGATTGAGGGTAGCCTCTCATTCACCGGGGTAAAGCTTGAGACAAGGTGTTTCAGTCTCCAACTAACCACAAATCCACAGCCAAATTCATGCCTCTTGTACATTCCAGGTTCATCGCACTTTCTGTAAGGCGTCCATAACTGTCTAATACTGTTCCAACACATCTTCCAGTAAGTATACTGCACCTTCTCTATAAAGTGTCCTGACATTTCAGATGCAGATCCGCAGATCATGGTTCTTTTTTGGCTTGCGTGGGTCGTCAACGTTAGTAGGGTTCGTTTTTACGATTCTTTTGATTTTTAAGATTAATCCTAATAATTTCCGGGACGGGTTACTGGCCCAGCGCCATTAACCCGATGTCGCGAGCCGCTTGCTCCAGCGCCCAGCGTCCCATCCGCATGGGTTTTGTAAGATCGCATATGTATCCCTCGATGTCGCGATCCGCTTGCTCCAAGATCCAAAGCTCGCTTCCAGCCGCCCTTAATTTGAGAACAGAAGCTGATGTTGGCCATAGGTTATTTGAAGACGCCAATAACTTGCGATGTCATTTCGGGTAGCATTGAAACTTAGTACTTGAGTAACGGTCAGTGCCACCTGACCCCTCACTATGACTCTCCTCTCGAAATCGCTGACTGCCTGCGGCTGAATTTGCAACTACTTCGCATAAATACGAAGCTTTCCACTATCCGCAATCTGTGGACGCACCCGGTAGCTTTCAGATAAGCTTCCCGTGATAACCAAGAACACCACGCAATTAGGAGCTCAAAGTTCCGGCCCGTGTGGTGCTCACAGTTATAACTCCTTACCTTTTGAGTTATCGACTTTCAAGGTCCCAAAATTTTTTTTTATTGGTGTTGGCAATATACTAAAAAATTTTTGCATTTGCATGTAATTCATTCCTCATTGCTGCTTCTCGAAATCTTTATGCTCCTTGATGGTGTTTGTCCAATGTCTATAAGCATCGACTTTGCCTTCTTCTTGCCATTAATGTTGGCAACATTTCAACGCATGTCTGCAAAGTTTACGACAGCATGGCTCGGGTTTTGTACTGTAGCGGACGCCTCAACATAAAAATATAAAAAAAAAATAAATAAAAACATTCCAACAAAAAATATTGTACGCGTAGCGTGTACGAGGGAGTTTTATGACATTCCAAAGGATATTCGCCAGGACTCTCAACTGCATAGAGAGGGTTTATCGGGGCTATAGAAACCCAAAGAGGAAGTAAGCAATGGCCTCCGGCTTGTTAACTGCAAACATTTCAAAGGTGTCGACCGTAAAAAATATTCTGTTGCGGTTTTAATGTGTCACAAGCCCACGCATGCCCTCAGACTGGGTTTCCGGCAGTAAAAACGTAGATTTAAATTTACATTTATTTGACACTATTCCGCGTTTTTATACCCTCCACCACAGGATGGTGGTATACTCATTTCGTCATTCTGTTTGTAACTCGTCGAAATATTCGTATATATATTCTTGATCGTCATGACATTTTAGGTCGAACTAGCCATGTCCGTCTGTCAGTCGAAAGCTCAGCTAACTTTCGTAAAGCTAGTCGCTTGAGATTTTGCACAAATTCTTCTTTTAAGTATAGATCGATTGGGATTGTAAATGGGCCATATCGGTCAATAACCTGATATAGCTGCCATATGAACTCAACCTAAAAAGAGATATCGCGCAAACAACTCGACAAATGCAATCCATGGTGGAGGGTATATAAGATTCGGCCCGGTCGAACTTACCACGCTCTTACTTGTTTAGGGTTGCAAATGAATACCCTACACTGAGACTATATACATACTATTTACTTTCAATACATGTAACCTATGTTGAAACTAGTCAGACTTCAATTTTGCATACCTATTCAAAACTGAATAGAACCTTAAAGATTTTTTTCGATAGGACTTACATGGTCGCTGCTACTTTACTTTAAGGACCATATCGGATGTATGACATATCAGAGATATAGCTAAATCTGGGCCGACTTTAAAGAAATTTAACACAAGTGCTAGAGCGTTAAATAAAACACTGCACGCTAAAGCCTTAAAGGCCATGTCGAATAAAAGACATATATGGAACCTGTATCTAAATCTGAACCGATTTTAATGAAATTTTGCACACGTATTAATAAAAAAACATCTGATGCAAAATTGTGTGATAATCGGTCCAAAACTGTGGCTTTTAAAGTCTTAAAGTTCATATTGGATGAAAGATATGGTTGCCCAAAAAGTAATTGCGGATTTTTTAAAAGAAAGTAAATGCATTTTTAATAAAGCTTAGAATGAACTTTCATCAAATATACTTTTTTATACCCACCACCGAAGGATGGGGGTATATTCATTTTGTCATTCCGTTTGCAACACATCGAAATATCCATTTTCGACCCTATAAAGTATATATATTCTTGATCAGCGTAAAAATCTAAGACAAACTAGACATGTCCGTCCGTCTGTCTGTTGAAATCACGCTACAGTCTTTAAAAATAGAGATATTGAGCTGAAATTATGCACAGATTCTTTTTTTGTCCATAAGCTGGTTAAGTTCGAAGATGGGCTATATCGAACTATATCTTGATATAGCCCCCATATTGACCGATCCGCCGATTTAGGGTCTTAGGCCCATAAAAGCATTTAAGCACATTTATTATTCGATTTTGCTGAAATTTCGGACAGTGAGTTGTGTTAGGCCCTTCGACTTCCTCCGTTAATTTGGCCCAGATCGGTTTAGATTTGGATATAGCTGCCATATAGACCGATTCTCCGATTTAGGGTCTAAGGCCCATAAAAGCCACATTTATTAACCGATTTTGCTGAAATTTAAGACAGTGGGTTGTGTTAGGCTCTTCGACTTCCTCCGTTAATTTGGCACAGATCGGTTCAGATTTGGATATAGCTGCCATATAGACCGATCCTCCGATTTGAGGTCTTAGGCCCACAAAAGCCACATTTATTATCCGATTTTGATGAAATTCGGGACAGTGAATTGTGTTAGGCCCATCGACATCCTCCGTCAATTTGGCTCAGATCGGTCCAGATTTGGATATAGCTGCCATATAGACCGATCCTCCGATTTATGGTGTATGGCCCATAAAAGCCACATTTATTATCCGATTTTGCTAAAATTTGGGACAATGAGTTGTGTTAGCCCCTTCGACATCTTTCTTCAATTTGGTCCAGATCGGTTCAGATTTGGATATAGCTGCCATATAGACCGATTTCTTGATTTATGGTTTTGGACCCATAAAATTCTCATTTATTGTCCGATGTCGCTGAAATTTGGGACAGTAAGTTAGGTTGACATACTTGACATACTTCTGCAATATCGCACAGATCGGTCCAGATTTGGATATAGCTGCAATGTAGAGCAATATCTCTATTTAAAGTCTTGGCCCCATAAAAGGCGCATTTATAATCCGATTTCACTGAAGCTTGACACAGTGTCTTACATTAGGCTTTTCGACATCCGTGTCGTATATAGTTCAGATCGGTTTATTTTTAGATTTAGCTAGTATACTTATTAGTATTTGGTCCAAATCGTAACCTATTTTGATATAACTGATATGGGACATAAGGTATGAAATTTTCACCGAATTTTAATGAAAGGTGGTTTACATATATACCCGAGGTGGTGGGTATCCAAAGTTCGGCCCGGCCGAACTTAACGCCTTTTTACTTGTTTACACTTTTTTTCTAAAGCAAGCTAAAAGTAACAGCTGATAACTGACAGAAGAAAGAATGCAATTACAGAGTCACAAGCTGTGAAAAAATTTATCAACGCCGACTATATGAAAAATCCGCTATTACTTTTTGGGCAACCCAATATATATATGGGAGCTATATCTTAATCTGACTCGAGTTTAATGAAATTTTGCAATCAAATTGGAACGTTAAATAAAACAGCTCACGAAATATTTTGTAAAAATCGGAAAAAAATTTAGTTTCTATAGCCATATCAGCTGAAAGATTTATATGGAAACTATATCTAAATCTGATCCGATTTTAACGAAATTTTGCACACGTATTGAGACGTTAAATGAAACATCTCCTGCTAAATGTTGTAAGGATCGGAAGAAAACCTAAAAAGGATATTTCGGATGAAAGATATAAAGTGTGATTTTTTAGCTATTATCTTTTTTGGCAACACTGGTTTAAACAGCTCACACATGTTTCGTATATTGTTTCACTGTCAAACATCTTCAGTTTGGTCTATTATTTAACCATGTATCGTCTTACAATTTTATTATCAAAATTCGTGCTCTGTTAAGTTCATAGAGCGCTTCATTGTGTTCAGGGACGAAGCTCATTTTTGGCTCAACGGGTATGTAAATAAACATAATTGTTGCTTTTAGAGTGAAGATCAGTCAAAAGCACTGCAAGAGCTACCAATGCATCCAGAAAAGTCACTGTTTGGTGCGGTTTATGGGCTGGTGGTATCATTGGACCATACTTCTTCAAAGATTATGCGAATCATAACGTAACTGTGAATGGTGGGCACTACCGTGAGGTGATATCCAACTTTTCTTGCCCAAAATGCAAGAGTTTGACTTGCATGACGTGGTTTGAACAAAACGGTGCCACATGCAACACAGCACGCGTAACAATGGACTTATTGAGAGGTGAGTTCGGTGAACATTTTATTTCACGTTCGGGACCGTTCAATTGGCCGCCTAGATCGTGCGATTCAACGCTTTTAGAGTATTTTTTGTGGGACTATGTTACAGCTAATGCCCGCACCATTGAAGCATTTATTCGTGAGATACCGGCCGAAATGTTGGAAAGAGTATGCCATAATTGGACTAAGCGGATGGACCATTTGAGGCGCTTTCACGGCCAATATTTGCATGAAATAATCTTCAAACATTATCGATTCAAATAAAGGTTTTATGTATTTTTTTAAGCTTATGTGTTTTTTTTAACTCTCCTATATCTCTTAAAAAATCACCCTTTATGTGAGAGCTACTTCTAAATCTGAACCGATTGTTATGAAATTTTGCATAACAAGGATCGGATCAAAATTGTGGCTTCTACAGCTATATCGGCTGAAAGATATAAGTGGAAGCTATATCTAAATCTGATCTGATTTTCTACAGCATTAAAATGCCATATCGGCTGAAATTTGATTCGATTTTAATGTTATTTTGAAGACAAATTATAAAAAGGTAAAAAAAAACATCTTCTGCTATATCGTGTAAGGACAGGTCCGAAGTTGTTGCTACTACAGTCTTAAAATGACATATCGGATGGAAGATATATATGGCATCTATATCTTATTCTGATATATAGATATAGGACCCAGGATTTTATTTTTTTTTTGGCCAAAATTCTTATGGTACTGTGAAACTGATAAAGATACCTAATTTTTTTTCCGAAAATTTTGTTCGTTACTAGGTGCAGGAACTGACCCATCGGCGGTGACATTCGGTCATATAGTCAGACCTGCATTTTGTATTGATTGACAATACACTACTTATAGGCCGATCCTAGTCTTTCAAAGCCTTCAATGTGTGGTTGTCTTTGCGAATATCTTAGTTTTCTAGAGAAAGTTTCGGCGAATCAGCTTCAGAATTGAAGCTAATACCATGTGGTACAGGGTATTATAACTTAGTGCATTTGTTTGTAACACCCAGTAGGAACAGAGATAGACCCATTGATAAGTATACCGGTCGACTTCGATTGAATTTAGCTATGTCTGTCTGTCTGTCCGTCTGCCCATGTTAATTTGTGTACAAAGTACAGGTCGCAGTTTTTATCCGATCGTCTTAAAATTTGGTACAGACATGTTTTTGGCCTAGAGACGAAGCCTTTTAAAATTAGAAAAAGTCGGTTCCAAGTCCCATATATATGTGTGTCCGATTTTCAGTAATACTGCAATAAAATGAATATCGACATTACTAAAGAATAGGTCTCGTATATATATATATATATATATATATATATATATATATATATATATATATATATATATATATATATATATATATATATATATATATATATATATATATATATATATATATATATATTTATATATATATATATATATATATATATATATATATATATATATATATATATATATATATATATCGCCCTTTTCACTCCAAGAGCCACTGCAATTTATTGACCATTTCTCCCAAAGCTTCCTCGACGACTTCCACAATATCCATCGAAATCGGGTCAGATTTAGATGAAGTTCCCATATATATGTTCGTCCGATTTGCAGTAATATTGCAATAAAACGGTCATTTGTTAACCGATCCTCTCGAAATTCGGCAGGAAGGATTTTCTTACAACTTTCAACTTAACTGCCGAATTTCATGGAAATCGGACATCGGATATCTATCGGATCTGAACCATATTTGGCTAGGATATCGGAAGTTTTTAAACGTATTGTTTGAAATTTCAACCAAATCGGGTAATAAATACAGTTTTTATGGGTTCAGACTCTACATTGGCAGATTGGTCTATATTGGAGCCTTATGTATATATAGTTCGATTTGAACCATATAAGGGACGGATGTTGAGAGTCTTAATACAACACAAGTCTTAATACAACTCAAGTATCAGCGAAAACGTTTATGGCAGGTACATCCAAATAAGGTCCGATTTAGCCCGTTCAAAAACTTGTGTGAGGACCTAGTAGCGCAGAGGTTAGCATGTCCACCTATGACGCGTTTTGGCGTTTGGGTTCAAATCCCGACGCGAACATCAGAAAATTTTTTAGCGGTGGTTATCTCCTACGTTTGTGAGGTATCTTGCCATGATAAAACGTCTCTACCAAGTGGTGTCGTTATGCTGCATGCAGTTCGGAGGAGGCTCCTTATCATTGAGCTTAAACATTAATCGGACTGCACTCATTGATATGAAAGTATTCTCTGTTCTTAAATGGAATGTTCATGAGAAATGTAGTAGATAGAAGCGTGATTACAACAGTCAAACGGACAGACACGCGAACGTCGTAAAATCGCCTTAGAATTTTACGAGAACCGAAATATATATACTTTGCAGATTCGGAGATGGATATTTCGTTGTGTTGCAAACGGAAAGACTAAATGAATATACCCCTATCCAATGGTGGTGGGTATAAAAAGTAACGTTTCTCTGTGGCACATAAACCATGAACAACTGTCAGTGGCATATCCATATTCAAATTAAATTCAAAGAAATGTTCGGAAAATGTTGCCAGGGACTAGCACTCATACAGGCATACTGGCACACACACACATGCCAGTGTGCAAAAGAGTTTTTTTGTGGGAAATTTAAATTATATTTGCAGTTATCCTGCTGGTTTAAGGACACTTTGTGTTATGTGTACTTGGGAGGCCACAGCTTTTTCGTATGGCCCAAACTAGATGGTGGTTTTGATTAAAGGCTGTTAGGCATCAATGTCCTGCCCCGGTTTAAGTGGTGTTTTAATATTGCCCCGCACTTGTTGTTGTCATTTTGCGTTTATTTAATTTATCATATTGTTGTTGCTAACCACTACAAAAACAGCGCCATAAATATTTGTTTAAGTAGCAGAGCCTTTTGTGCTTCTGGCATAGTGATAAACAATAGCTGTAAATCATGGTTTACAGTTATAAGTAACTAACCATGTGTATTTGTGTGGCCCAATAAGGACAGTTTTCCAATATCCCATCGCTTAGAGTTTATGGCAATAATTTATGGCGTACATGTTAAAATTTATGTGATCTATTATATGACGATGTAAGAATTTTTTCTTGTTTTTTTGACATTTAATACACATGGATGTGCAATTGATTGCATTTTGTTATGAAATATAGTTTTCTGGTGTTTATTATGGATTTTGAGATCAAGAAAAGCGAAAGAATATAATTAAGTAAAAATAGACCCTACACCATGGTTGTTATTGAGCATCTTTTCTGGACAATGTTTGGTGATGTATAAGTGAAAGGTTAGGCAAAAGTTGGGGGCGCCGTCTGTATAATACCAGCCAACAACCTTATAAGTATAAATTGGGCGATATCATTTTAATTCAGATTTGGTGGACTTTGACTCATTTCGGAAAAATCCGTGCAACATTGTAAAACGTAAACTACGGCTCATTAATTGTAAACCTGGCTATTTATATACAGTGGCGGAAAAAATAATAGGGACAACAGTTACTACGAATAATATTAGAAAACAAGTGAAAAGGCATTAAGTTCGTATACCTACTTAACTTTGGATACCCACCACCTCGGAAATATATGTAACTTATGCACCCAAATTCGGCACGGACATTGAGTGTCACTGTTGAATTATGTATTTCAAATTTCAATGAATAAAGATTTTATTAGCTTCAATCCCTTAAACGGCATATCGGTCTATATGACAGCTATCAAAATACAGTCCTATTTTTACCATACTTGAATCGGATGGCGGGTGGCCTAAAACTAATCACTGTTTCAAATTTCAGCAAAATCGGTTAAAACATAAAGCTTTTATGGGCTTCAGACCCCTTATCGGAAAATCTGTCTATATAGCAGCTATATACATATACGGGCCGATTTAGCCCGTTCAAGAACTTAACCAGCGTGCATCAAAAAGACGTAGCTGTGCCAAATTTCAGCTCAAAATCTCAATTTTTGAAGCCTGTAGAGTGATTACAACAGACGGACGGATAGATGGATAGACGGACGGATAGATGGATAGACGGACAGACACACGGACATCGTTAAATCGTCTTAGAATTTTACGACGATCCGAAATATATATACTTTGTAAGGTCGGAAATTGATATTTCGATGTGTTGCAAACGGAGTGACTAAATGAATATACCCCCTATCCTACGGCGGTGGGTATAAAAACAGTAACATAAATTTATTATTAAATTTCGTATAATTCACGAATACTGGTCATGCAGATTTTTATATCAGGAAAATCATGGGCAACATGTGCATTTTTTGCATTTGTTTGTAACACCCAGTAGGAAGAGAGATAGACACATTGATAAGTATACCGATCGACTCAGAATCACTTTCCGATTTGATTTAGCTATGTTCGTCTGTCTGGCTGTCTGTCCGTCAGTCCATGTTAATTTGTGTACAAAGTACAGGTCGCAGTTTTTATCCGATCGTCTTAAAAATTGGTACAGGCATGCTTTTTTTGGTCTAGAGACGAAGCCTATTGAAATTGGAAAAAATCGGTTCAGATTTGGATATAGCTCCCATATATATGTTCGTCCGATTTTCAGTAATACTGCAATAAAATGGTCGTTTGTTAACCGATTCTCTCGAAAAAGGAAGGAATTTTTTATGACTTTCGACATTACTGATGAATTTCATGGAAATCGGTTCAGATTAAGATATAGCACTCATTTTTATATATCGCCCGATTTTCACTTCTAGAGCCACTGCAAGCGCATTTATTGAGAGTAGAGCACTATGCTGATTTATTTTCAGGGCTAAGTGTTTGAGGGACAACCCCACTCCCCAAAACACACCTAAATCGGATATATTTACGGACCAGGTCAATGTGCGGATCCAATGAAAAGTTTTGTGGAGTAGAGCACGAAATTGATACCCATTTTCGGGACAAATTTTCTGGGGGTCTACCCCTTCCCAAAAACACCCCAAAAACAGCAATTATTTACTGACCATCGCAATATGGGGCTCAAGTAAAGGTATTTGGGCGTAGAATATGAATCTGATTTCCTAATGTGGGACAAAGTATTTGGGGCCCGCTCTTCCTCAAGAGTACAAATTTACCCGCCAAATGAAAGGTATTTGAGATTAGAAAACATATATGATAACCAATTTTGGGGCTAAGTGATTGGGCTACGCCTCATCCCATAAGCTTCCCTCTAACCAATGGCAATGTGGGGTTGCGGATTTTTTTTTCAGGGCCAAGAGTCTGGGAACCAACTTACCCGGAAAACACCCATAAATCGGACATACATATTTACGGGTTAAGACAATATGGGACTAAAATAAAAGGTATTTTGGAGTAGATCACGAAATTCATACCCACATAGGGGACCACGTTTTTGGGGGTCCACACCACACCCTAAACCTTCTTACTCCCATAATCCCCATGAGAATATCGGGCTCTAATAAAGTAGTTTTTGGTCCAAATCGGAACATATTTCGATATAGCTGCTATGGGCCATAAGTATGCATTTTTCACCGGATTTTGACGAAAGGTGGTTTACATATATTCCCGAGGTGATGGGCATCCAAAGTTCGGCCCGGCCGAACTTAATGCCTTTTTACTTGTTTTTTTCTAGGAATTCCATAATTCACAATACAGTATTTAAGGCAACTGATACGGAGCCCATAGTGATTAAGGGACGAAATTTCTAATAGAAATTGGTTAGTTCTGTTGATTTTGGCCGTAGATTTGACCACAGTGAAATATAATTTAACACATTTTAAAATGTATTTTTTGAATTTTTGATTTTCTTCCCAGAAAATCTTTTTAAAATGAAAAGATTTTGCGAATATTGATTTCCTTGTGTATTATGTTGTACGAAAATCTTTAATGAAATTGCATCTTTAGAAAAAGGTGGGTATTAAGTTGGTGATTCACTGTGAAATACCCATATTTTTCGCGATTACTTCTTTGAAAAACTACAAAATTATCCCTTTTATTAGAATCTCTTTTTGTTTTAAAATCTATTATCTACAAGAAGTAATCCTGAAAAATATTACTTTTCACTGTGAAATACGAACATAAGGAAATGAGTTAAATTAATTAAAAAACAAGAAATGATCCGGTTTAGACCACAATAAAATTTTATGTTGGTTCAAATCGGTTCATAACCTGATATAGCTGTCATATAAACCGATCTTAGGTCTTGACATCTAGAGCCTCTAGAGTGTGCAATTCTTATCCGATTAGGATGAAACTTTGCACGACGTGTTTTGTTATGACATCCAACAACTGTGCCAAGTATGGTTCACATTGGTCCATAACCTGATATAGCTGCCATATAAACCGATCTTGGGTCTTGACTTCTTGAGCCTCTAGAAGGCGCAATTCTCATCCGATTTGACTGAAATTTTGCACATAGTATTTTAGTGTCACTTCTAACAACTGTGTCAAGTATGGTTCAAATTGGTCCATTACCTGGTATAGCTGTCATATAAACCGATCTTGGGTCTTGACTTCTTGAGCCTCTAGAGGTCGCAATTATTATCCGATTTGCCTGAAATTGTATACTACGGATCCTCTCATGACCATCAACACACGTGTTTATTATGATCTGAATCGGTCTATAGCCCGATACAGCTCCCATATAAATCGATCTCTCTATTTTACTTCTTGAGCCCCCAAAGGGCGCAAATCTTATTCGAATTGGCTGACATTTTACACAGGTCTCCAACATGTAATAATAATAATAATAATAATAGCAGAGCAAATCATTTCTTATATCCTTTTTTGCCTAAGAAGAGATGCCGGGAGAAGAAGTCGGCAAATGCGATCCATGGTGGAGGGTATGTAAGATTCGGCCCGGCCGAACTTAGCACGCTTTTACTTGTTAATATGGAATTCGTAGTCTACTCCTGATTACCTTTCATTTGAATCCGATTTTGTCCCGATCGGTTCACTTTTATTTTGGGGTTGTACTATTAGGGTAAGGGGGAGGGGTCCGCCCCTCACCGATATCAATGAATTATATAGCCTATTGCTCCTTCCGGACCACTACCCACAATCTGTGAAAATTTGAAAGAAATCGGTTCAGCCGTTTCTGAGTCTATACGGAACAAACAAATGTACAAACCCACAAACAAACAAAGATAGATTGATGGTTCTTCGTTAAAGTTGGTCAACATCTATTTTTTGAAATATTTAACAAAGTTGCTTATGTTTTAAGTTTGTTTGTGTAAAATTTTATGGAAATAAAAGTCATTTAAAACCAACAGACCGACACAAACAATAATCTGTTGAAATCACAACAGGAAATGAGCGTAAATGAAAAATTCCATCAAAATACTGAAGATAATTCACCGAAACTTTTCCTATAAAACAACCACACTTTGAAGACTCTATAAGATTAGGATCGGAGTATAAATAGTGTGTCTAAGAAAAAGACAAAATCCTTTCTACGTCCCCAATGGGTGCGATATCTAGTTATTGACCGACTTGCACCGTACTTGGGGCAGTTGTTGAGAGTCATAACAGAACACTACATGCAACATTTCAGCCAGATCGGAAAAAAATTGCGGATTGTAAGGGTTCAAAAATTAAATCGGGAGATCGGTTTTTATGGGAGCTATATCCACATCTAAACCGATATGGCCCATTCGCAATCCTCAACGACCTACATAAAAATAAAGTATCTGTGCATGCTCTGCGGCTAGCTCTGCGCGTTCGACCGCTATCGTGATTTCGACAAACGGATGGACGGACGGACATTGCTAGTTCGAATCAGAATTTCTAGACGATCAAGAATATGGGGTCCTAGATCAATATTTCGAGGTGTTAGATAAGTATACCCCCTACTAGTGTGGTGGGTATAAAAAGGCGTTAAATTAGCACGGACCCGAACATTGTATACCCACCACCTCGTGTATATATGTAAATTACCTTTAGTCATTATCCGGTGCAAAATTCATAATTTATCCCCTAATAGCAGCTATATCGAAATATGGTTCGATTTGGACCAAATTCGGCACGGACAATGAGTGGTCTAATAAGTACAAATTATTGTTCTATTTCGTAGGGCAAAATATTTGTCTTTTTGGTAGCTATATGTAAATATTGACCGATCTGAACCATATACGAAATGGATGTCGAAAAGTCTAACATAAGTCACGGTGTCAAATTTCTGCGAAATCGGAATAGAAATGCTCCTTTTATGAGACCAAGACTTTATCGAGAGATAGGTCTTATGGCAGCTATACCCAAATCAGAACCGATCTGGGCCAAATCAAAGAAGAATGTAGAGTAGCCTAACACAACTCATTGTCCCAAATATTGGTGAAATCGGACAATAAATTCGCCTTTTATGGGCCTAAGATCTTAAATCGAGAGATCGGTGTACATGAGAGCTATATCCAAATATAAACCAATCTGAACCAAATTGTAAACAAATGTCGAATGGCCTAACTCAACCCACTGTCCCAAATTTCGGCCAAGTCGGACAATAAATGCACATTTTATGGGCCTAAAACCTTAAATCGAGAGATCGGCCTATGTGGCAGTTATATCCAAATCCTGACCAATCTTTGCGAAATTGAAGAAGGAAATCGAAGAGCCAAACACAACTCACTGTCCCAAATTTTGGAGAAATCAGACAATAAATGCGCCTTTTATGGGCCCAAGACTTTAAATCGAGAGATCGGTCTATGTGGCAGCTATATCCAAATCTGGACCAATCTGATTAAAAAATAATGTTGAGTAGCCTAACACAACTCACGGCCCCAAATTTCAGAAAAATATGACAATAAATGGGCCTTTTATTGGCCCAGACCTTTAATCGAGAGATAGGTCTATATGGCAGCTATATCCAAATCTGGACCGATCTTGGCCAAGTTGAGGAGAATATCAAAGGGCCTAGCACTATCCCAAATTTTGGCGAAATCGGACATTAAATGCGCCTTTTATGGGCCCAAAACCTTAAATCGAGAGATCGGTCTATATGTGAGCTATATCCAAATCTCGACCAATCTTGGCTAAATTGAGGAAGGATATCGAGGGGCCTAAGACAACATACTGTTCCAAGTTTAACCGACATCGGACAATAAATGCGCCTTTTATGGGCCCAAAACTTCAAATCATGAGATCGGTCTATATGGCAGCTACAACCAAATCTGGACTGATCTGAGCCAAATTGAAGATGGATGTTGAGTTGCCTAACAGAACTCATTGTCCTAACTTTCGGCGTCATCGGACAATAAATGCGCCCTTTATGGGCTCAAGACCTTAAATCGAGAGATATTTCTATATGGCAGCTATATCCAAATCTGGATTGATCGAAGCCAAATTAAAGAGAAATGCCGAAGGGCCTGACACAACTCATTGTTCCAAATTTCAGCAAAATCGGATAATAAATGTGGCATATTTGCCCCCTATCCTACGGTGGTGGGTATAAAAATTAGTGAAATTACAATATATGTTTATTCAATTCACGCGAATTTTTTCAATTTCATATATTTTCTAATAGAAATGATTTTTTCACTTATGCGACTTAAGTTTAATGTAAAAACTCAATTTGGGGTGTAAGAAATGTTCAATTAAACGGAATTTTCAGTAAAGCAGAATTTCCAGTTAAGCGATATTTCCTCTAAGCGATTTCAATTGCATTGGGTATAACCAAAAATTCTTTTTATCAGGTTTCACTTAAGCGGAATTTTTAACTAAAGCGTGTTACAGTTATGCGGTGTGGATTGTATTAAACTTTGATCATCTTGATATAGCTCCCATATAAACCAATCTCACGATTTGACTTCTTGAGCCCCTGAAAGCCTCAATTATTACCTGATACAGCTCCCATATAAACCGATCTCCCGATTTGCCTTCTTGAACCCCTGAAGGGGGTCATTATGATACCTGATTTGGATTGGCGACAAAATTTACAATGACTTTGCTGTAGTATGCGTCAACTAACATCCAATAGCTAAGATAAAAATTAAACAGTTTGGAAATCAAAAATGTCGGAATCACGGTAGCTTTCGAACAAATATAGGTCACCTGGGTATACCAATTGGCCATGTCGGTTCAGATTTGGCTATGGCCCCCTTATAAACCGATTTCAAATTTTCATCCGATATCGCCCAAGGAATTTGGTTTTATTCCAATATCAGTGACGAGTATAATCCGAATCGATAAATAATATGGTATACCCCCGATATAAACCGATTTTTAGATTTGACTTCTTGAAACGTAGAAGCCTTAAATTTCATCTAGTTTGGCCGAAATTAGGCACAAGGACTTTTGTTCGGACATCAAATATCCAGACTTCAAATTGCCGAGTTTGATCCGAATTGATTTCTTGCGCAATCTAGAAGCTTAAATTTTCATCCAAATAAAATTTGGCACAAACACTTCTTCTATGTCCATGCAAAGTATGATCGGAATCAGACTATATACTGATGTAGGCCCCTAAAATACCGATCCCTCGATATGACTACTTGAGATATGACTACTTGAGCCGAAACCAATTCCCAATTTGGTTGTTGTAATATAATCCAGATACGAACTGAGTTAATAAAGGCAAATTTTTTGTAGATTCCATAGTCCGGACAGAATCTTGAGTACCCACTCAAGATTCTGTCCGGACAAACGTTTTTACCTGTTTTTATACCCACCACCGTAGGATACAGGGTATATTCATTTAGTCATTCCGTTTGCAACACATCGAAATATCAATGTCCGACCCTACAAAGTATATACATTTCGGATCGTCGTGAAATTCTAAGACGATTTAACGATGTCCGTAAGTCTGTCCGTCCGTCTGTTATAATGACTCTACAGCCTTCAAATAGCTGAAATTTGGCATATATACGTCTTTTTGATGTGCGCTGGTTAAGTTCTTAAACGGGCCAAATCGGATCATATCTGGATATAGCTGCTATATAAACCGATTTTCTGATAAATGGTATAATATAGTAGTTTTAGGTCTCCCGACATCTGATCCTAATATGCTTCAGATCGGACAATATTTAGATATAGCTGCCATATATACCGATCTGCCCATAAAGGGTCTGAAGCCCATAAGATTTATTTATTACCCGATTTCGCTGAAATTTGAAACAGAGAGTTCTTAAGAATCTTAAGAATCCTGATAGCTGACCTACGTCTTGATCGAATCGGACTATATTTAGGTAAAGCTGCCATTTAGACCGATCTCCAGATAAAGGGTCTAAAGCCCATAAAAGCTTTATTTTGTAACCGATTTCACTAAAATTTGAGACATTGAGTAGTTTTACACCTCTTAACATAGGACTCAAATTTGGTTCAGATCGGACTATATTTTTTTATAGCTGCCATATATACCGATCTGCCCATGAAGCGTCTAAAGCCCATAAAAGATTTCTTTATTACCCGATTTCTCTGAAATTTAAAACAGAGGGTTATCTGAAGCCTCCTGATATCTGACCTAAGTATTGATCAAATCGAACTGCCATTTAGACCGATCTCCAGATAAAGAATCCAAAGCCCATAAAAGCTTTATTTTGTAACCGATTTCACTGAAATTTGAGACATTGAGTAGTTTTACGCCTCTTAACATAGGACTCAAATTTTGTTCAGATCTGACTATATTTAGATATAGCTGCAATATAGACTGATCTGCCGATAAAGGGTCTGAAGCCCATAAAAGCTCTATTTATTACCCGATTTCGCTGAAATTTGAAACAGTGTGTAGTTCTACCGACATCCGTCCCAAATATGGTTCGGATCGGACTATATTTAGATATAGCTGCCATACAGACCTATAGCCCGATAAAGGGTCTGAAGTGAATAGAAGCTTTATTTTTTATCCGATTTCGATGAAATTTGAAACTGTAAGTAGTTTTAGGCCACCCTCTACCCGACCCAAGTATGGTAAAGAAGGGACTGTATTTAGATATAGCTGTCATATAGACCGATGTGACGTTTGAGGATCTGAAGCTCATAAAAGCTTTACTTATTTCCCGATTTTGTTGAAATTTGAAATACAAAATTCAACAGTGACTTATATTTATAAGCCCACTCAATATCCGTGTCGAATTTGGGAGCATAAGTTATCCACCCTCTATCCGACCCAAATATGGTAAAGAAGGGACTGTATTTAGATATAGCTGTCATATAGACCGATGTGACGTTTAAGGATCTGAAGCTCATAAAAGCTTTACTTATTACCCGATTTTGTTGAAATTTGAAATACAAAATTCAACAGTGACTTATATTTATTGGCCCACTCAATATCCGTGTCGAATTTGGGAGCATAAGTTATCCAATTTTCACCGGATTGTGTCCGTCCGTCTGCCCGTCCGTCCGTCCGTCTGTCTGTCGAAAGCACGCTAACTTTCGAAGGACTATAGCTAGCCGTTTGAAATTTTGCACGAATACTTCTTATTAATGTAGGTCGGTTGGGATTGTAAATGGGCCATATCGGTCCATGTTTTGATATAGCTGCCATATAAACCAATCTGGGGTCTTGACTTCTAGGGTCTCTAGATGCCGCAATTCTTATCCGATTGGAATGAAATTTTACACGACGTGTTTTGTTATGATATGCCAAGTATGGTTCAAATCGGTCCATAACCTGATATAGCTGCCATATAAACCGATATGGGGTCTTGACTTCTTGGGTCTCTAGAGGGCGCAGTTCTTATCCGATTGGAATGAAATTTTGCACGACGTGTTTTGTTATGATATCCAACAACTGTGTCAAGTATGGTTCAAATCGGTTTATAACCTGATATAGCTGCCATATAAACCGATCTATCCAACAACTGTGCCAAGTATGGTTCAAATCGGTCCATATCCTGATATAGCTGTCATATAAACCGATCATGGGTCTTGACTTTTTGAGCCTCTAGAGTGCTCAATTCCTATCCGATTTGAATGAATTTTTAGCACGCTTTTACTTGTTATTAAGTAGTTTTTTTTTCTCTTCCACAATTGGGACTCTTAATTTGCCTCTATTTGCGGGAAACTCTACTAAAACCGCATTGAGACAATACATACAATTGTTGCATATGCATATTTTACTTTTGTATGGTTGAGTGTGTTTGCATGCGTGCGTCTGTTGGGAACATTTGTGTTAAGTATTGAAATTGGTGTGTTTCCCTTATATCACACAAGCATTGCAACAAAATATTGTTATTATAATTGCAAAAAATGTTTTGAGGGGATATATGAGATAAATCAAAAAAAAAAAAAAAAAAAAAATTAAAAAAAAACTTTAGTTGAGATAAGTAAAGAACTATGGTATTTCCATGCCGGCCTCAACATTAGTCATAATACTAGAGGTTTAGGGAACAAAAAGGTGGAAATCAGTTTGCCGCTTTTAAATGGATGGAAATATCTTTCCAAAATTTCAAATGGATATAGCTGGATGTCCTTGATTATCCGAAGGCATATTGGTGGGTCCTTAAATAAATCGCCTCGAGCCTATATAATATTGTTTGGACTCCGAAACGCACATTTGTGGCAAAAGTTGTTACTGTTATATCAACTGGTTTACATTTCAGCTATATTCATTTTCAAATTATGTAAATATATCTTTGCTGTTTACCATCGAACTGCGCGATATTTGAGTGTATTTTTGTATTGTGTAATTTCTCCTATAACTAAGTTAACAATTAAAAAGGCTTTAAGTTCGGCCGGGCCGAACTTTGGATACCCACCACCTCGGGTATATATGTAAATCACCTTTCATCAAAACCCGGTGAAAATTGCATACCTTATGTCCCATAACAGTTATAACGAAATATGTTCCGTTTTGGAACAAATAGAAATAAGTACTAGTCATTGTTCAACTGTGTATAACAAAATATTGGTCTTTTTAGTAGCTATATATAAAAATAAACCGATCTGGACCATATACAACATAGATGTCGAAAAGCCTTACATAAGTCACTGTTCCAAATTTCAATGACATAGGATTATAAATGAGCTTTTTATGGGGCCAAGACTTTAAATCGAGATATCGGTCTATATGGCAGCTATATGGAAATCTCGATCGATCTAGACCAAATTGCTGAAATATCTGGAGGGGCTTAACTTAACTCTCTGTTACAAATTTCGACAACATCGGACAATAAATGCGCTTTTTATGGGCCCAAAACATTACATCGAGAGATCGGTCTATATGGCAGCTATATCCAAATCTGGACCGATCAGAGCTAAATTGAAGAAGTATGTCGAAGGGCATAACACAACTCACTGTCCCAAATTTCGGCGACATCGGACAATAAATGCGCCTTTTATGGCCCCAAAACCTAAAACCGAGAGATCGATCTATATGGCAGCTATATCCAAATCTGGACCGACCTTTGCCATATTGCAGAAGTATGTCAAGGGTCTAAACTTAACACAACTCACTGTCCCAAATTTCGGCGACATCGGACATTAAATGCGCCTTTTATGGCCCCAAAACCTAAAACCTAGAGATCGATCTATATGGCAGCTATATCCAAATCTGGACCGACCTTTGCCATATTGCAGAAGTATGTCAAGGGTCTAAACTTAACTCACTGTCCCAAATTTCGGCGACATCGGACGATAAATGACCCTTTTATGGGCCCAAAACTTTAAATCTAGGGATCGGTCTATATGGCAGCTATATCCAAACCTGGTTCGATTAAGGCCAAATTGAAGAAAGATATTAAAGGGCCTCAGACAACTCACTGCCCCAATTTTAGCAAAATCGGATAATAATAAACCTGGTTCGATTAAGGCCAAATTGAAGAAAGATGTTAAAGGGCCTCAGACAACTCACTGCCCCAATTTTAGCAAAATCGGATAATAAATGTGGCTTTTATGCTATAACCAAATCTGGACCGATCCGAGTTAAATTAACGAATGATGTCGAAGGGCCTAACGCAACTCACTGTCCCGAATTTCAGCAATATCGGATAATAAATGTGGCTTTTATTGGCCTAAGACCCTAAATCGGCGGAACGGTCTATATGGGGACTATATAAAGATATAGTCCGATGTAGCCCATCTTCGAACTTAACCTGCTTATAGACAAAAAAAGAATCCGTGCAAAGTTTCAGCTCAATATCTTTAGTTTTAAAGACTGCAGCTTGATTTCAACAGACAGACGGACGGACATGTCTAGATCGTCTTAGATTTTTACGCTGATCAAGAATATATATCCTTTATAGGGTCGGAAATGGATATTTCGATGTGTTGCAAACGGAATGACAAAATGAATATACCCCCATATTTCGGTGGTGGGTACAAAAAAGTAATCCTGTAGCGCTAATTGATATGTAACAGGTTTGGCTTTTGTTCTTTAATGAGTGTTGAGCGGGGCCAACTTTCAAGCTAGAAACGTTGCCTTG
Source organism: Stomoxys calcitrans (assembly GCF_963082655.1). Classification (NCBI taxonomy): domain Eukaryota; kingdom Metazoa; phylum Arthropoda; class Insecta; order Diptera; family Muscidae; genus Stomoxys; species Stomoxys calcitrans. The sequence goes on along the minus strand of NC_081552.1, from coordinate 13,810,495 downwards.
CTTTTAATTTTTATCAATTTTTTTCGTCACTTATGTTATTTTTACTTTTAACGCTTCTCATTTACCCGCTTGGAGAATTATTTTAATGAACATGTAACCATATACACAAATTGCAATTTCATTTCATTTCCAAATTTTGTTTCATAAATTTACATATTCATATGTTGCCATTCATAAGTATTTGATGGTAACAGTTTTCTACAAGCCCCTTAGGAGAGAGAAGCACAAAATAAATGAAAAATTATATTAAATGTCAGTACCAAACAAAAAAAAAAAAAAAAGAAACAAGTAAAAAGGCATTAAGTTCGTCCGGGCCAAACTTTGGATGCCCACCACCTCTGGTATAATTAAAAACGCCCTTTCGGCACAATCTGGTGCAAATTGGATAACTTATGCACCCAAATTCGTCACGGGTATTGAGTGGGCTAATAAATATAAGTCACTGTTGTTTTGTATTTCAAATTTCAACAAAATCGGGTAATAAATAAAGCTTTTATGAGCTTCAGAGCTTCGGTCTATATGACAGCTATATCTAAATACAGTCCCATCTTTACCATACTTGGGTCGGATAGAGGGTGGCCTAAAACTACTTACAGTTTCAAATTTCAGCGAAATCGGATAAAAAATAAAGCTTTTAATCACTTCAGACCCCTTTATCGGGATATCGGTCTTTATGGCAGCTATATCCAATTTCAGCGAAATCGGTTAAAAAATAAAGCTTTTATGGGCTTTATACCCTTTATCTGGAGATCGGTCTATATAGCAGCTTTACCTAAATATAGTCCGATTTGATCAATACGTAAGTCAGCTATCAGGAGGCTGAAGATAACCCTCTGTTTCAAGTTTCAGCGAAATCGGGTAATAAATAGAGATTTTATGGGCTTCACATCGATTATCAGGATATCAGTCTATATTGCAGCTATATCTAAATATAGTCCGATCTGAACCATATTTGGGTCCTATTTTAGGAGGCGTAAAACTACTCACTGTTTCAAATTTGAGCGAAATCGGTTAAAAAATAAAGCTTTTATGGGCTTTAGACACTTTATCTGGGTATCGGTCTATATGGCAGCTATAACTAAATATAGTCAGATTTGATCTATATTTAGGTCGAATATCAGGAGGCTTAGATAAACCCTCTGTTTAAAATTTCAGCGAAATCGGGTAATAAATAAGGCTTTTATGGGCTTCAGACCCTTTATCGGCAGATCGGTATATATGGCACCTATATATAAATATAGTCCGATGTGGACCATATTTGGGTCATATGTCGGGAGACCTAAAACTACTCAACTACTCCAAATTGCAGCGAAATCGGATGAAACCTAAAGCATTTATGGGCATTAGACTCTTTATCAGAAAATCGGTATATATAGCAGCTATATCCAAATATGGTCCGATTTGGCCCAGGGTGCATCAAAAAGACGTATCTGTGCCAAATTTCAGCTCAATATCTCAATTTTTGAAGGCTGTAGAGTGATTACAACAGAAGGACGAACAGACGGATAGACGGACAGACACACGGACATGGTTAAATCATCTAAGAATTTTACGACGATCCTAAATGTATATACTTTGTAGGGTCGGAAATTGATATTTCGATGTGTTGCAAACGGAATGACTAAATGAATATACCCACGGTGGTGGGTATGAAAAAAACAAGTAAAAGGACAACATTTTTCTAAGGACAACATTTCAGAGAAATATTCTCTAATGGCAAAACTTCATCACGGGCCAAAATAATTTTTGAAAGATTCTTTAATTTTTTCTAAAGACAATATTTTAATTAAATTTTTTCTAGAGACAACATTTTTGTAAAAATATTTCAATAAAATTTGCTCTAAAGACTAGTGAATTACATTTAAGGACTAAATTTCAGCAAAAACTTTCCAAAGACAACTTAACTCAAAATTATTTTTATACCCTCCACCATAGGATGGGGGTATACTAATTTCGTCATTCTGTTTGTAACTACTCGAAATATTCGTCTGAGACCCCATAAGGTATATATATTCTTGATCGTAGCGACATTTTATGTCGATCTAGCCATGTCCGTCCGTCTGTCCGTCCATCCGTCCGTCCGTCCGCCTGTCTGTCGAAAGCACGCTAACTTCCGAAGGAGTAAAGCTAGCCGCTTGAAATTTTTCACAAATACTTCTTATTAGTGTAGGTCAGTTGGTCCATGTTTTGATATAGCTGCCATATAAACCGATCTTGGGTGCGCAATTCCTATCCGATTGGGATGAAATTTTGCACGACGTGTTTTGTTATGATATCCAACAACTGTGCCAAGTATGGTTCAAATCGGTCCATAACCTGATATAGCTGCCATATAAACCGATCTTGGGTCTTGACTTCTTGAGCCTCTAGAGTGCGCAATTCCTATCCGATTGGAATGAAATTTTGCACGACGTGTTTTGTTATGATATCCAACAACTGTGTCAAGTATGGTTGAAATCGGTTCATAACCTCATATAGCTGCCATATAAACCGATCTTGGGTCTTGACTTCTTGAGCCTCTAGAGTGCGCCATTCTTATCCGATTGGAATGAAATTTTGCACGACGTGTTTTGTTATGATATCCAACAACTGTGCCATGTATGGTTCAAGTCGGTCCATAACCTGATATAGCTGCCATATAAACCGATCTTGGGTCTTGACTTCTTGAGCCTATAGAGGGCGCAATTATTATCCGATTTGAATGAATTTTGGCACGACGTGTTTTGTTATGATATCCAACAACTGTGCCAAGTATGGTTCAAATCGGTTCATAACCTGATATAGCTGTCACATAAACCGATCTGGGATCTTGACTTCTTGAGCCTATAGAGGTCGCAATTATTATCCGATTCAGCCAAATCGGGTAATAGTTGCGCCTTCTAGAGACTCAAGAAGTCAAGATCCCACATCGGTTTATATGATAGCTATATCAGGTTATGAACCGATTTCAACCATACTTAGCACAGATATTGGAAGTCATAACGCAATACGTCATGCAAAATGTCAGTCAAATCGGAAGTCAAGACCCCAGCTATATCAAGACATGGATATGGCCCATTTACAATCCCAACTGACATACACTAATAAAAAGTATTTGCGCAAAATTTTAAGCGACTAGCTTTACTCCTTCGTAAGATAGCGTGCCTTCGACAGACAAACGGGCGGACAGACGGACGAACATGGCTAGATCGACTTAAAATTTCATGACGATCAAGAATATATATACTCTATGGGGTCTTAGACGCATATTTCGTGGAGTTTCAAACAGAATGACGAAATTAGTATACCCCCATCCTATGGTGGAGGGTATAACTTGAAAGGCAAAAGTCGGGCGGAGCTGACCATAGAATACCCTACACCACCGACTCTACATATTACTTGTAATACATAGAACTTTTGTGTGTCCAAATCTAGTTATACTTTGATTTTCCAAGATTTTCTTGAGATAGGACCTTAATTGTGGCAACTGCATCCTTAAAAGGCTACATCGAATGAAATATAAACATGAGGGCCACCGTAGCGCAGAGGTTTGCATGGCCACCTACGACGCTGAACTCCTGGGTTCGAATCCTGGCGAGACCATCAGAAAAAATTGTCAGCGGTGGTTTTCCGTTCCTAATGCTGGCAACATTTGTGAGGTACCATGTCATGTAAAAACTTTTCTCCATGGAGGTGTTACACTGCGGCATGCCGTTCGGACTCGGCTATAAAAAGAAGGCCCGTTATCATTGAGCTTAAACTTGAATCGGACTTTACTCATTGATATGTGAGAAGTTTGCCCCTGTTCCTTAGTGGAATGTTCTTGGACAAAATTTGCATTTTTACACACTAACTGAGGCGTCGCCTCACGCAAAATTTTGTAAAGATCGAACTAAAATTGTGACTTCAGTCCTTCGGTCTGTCCTTTGGTCTGCCCTTTGGACTTTTCTTCGAAATATCTTTCTGTGTTGAATCTGATTTGTTATCTGAGAGATCTTCGGTTTTTGTCCTTTTGTATGGTAAGACACAGTCCGCTGTGAGTATTTTCACAGTTTATTATAAAAAGTTAAATTTACCTTCCTCTGTCTCGATATATTTCCATTATCTAGCTTTTACACCCTGAGAAAGACAGGCATATTTTCCAATCACTGGCAATCTGTTTACATTATGAAAACATAATTACATGGGGATGAAAAAAAGATATCCGCAAAATTGTAAGGAATGCGGTAAATCCTTGTCGCTACTCCCTAGCCACGTAACGTGCACCATAAAAAAGGTAAAAAAAAACTATTTGAAAACAAGTAAGGGACGGGCAAAAGCCGGGCGAAGCCGACATTATGATACCCCACACCATAGTGGGTATGCAGGCTATTGTTGAAACAAAAGAAAACCCGAATTACACTGACAAAGTCTCTAAACGTAGAAATCCTAGGATACATATATATGGAAGCTATATCTGAATCTGAACCGATTTCAATGAATTTCAGCAGCAATGCTGGGAATCATAGAGAATAGTTCTCTTGTATTTAACCAAGAAAAAGCTGACTTGTGAAACAAAAGATAGCAGAGTTTTATTTAATTTGCTGTAAAGAATTTACAAATGAAGTACAAGTTGAGGATACTTAGATGTTGATAGCTTGACCGCCAAAAATGGAGAGACAGATTTGAATTTTATCAAAAGTTAAAAAACCATTAATCTATTAGCCTAAGTAAATATATATTTTCGTTATGTATTGGGTTGCCCAAAAAGTAGTTGCGGATTTTTCATATAGTCGGCGTTGACAAATTTTTTCACAGCTTGTGACTCTGTAATTGCATTCTTTCTTCTGTCAGTTATCAGCTGTGACTTTTAGCTTGCTTTAGAAAAAAAGTTTAAAAAAAGTATATTTGATTAAGGTTCATTCTAAGATTTATTAAAAATGCATTTACTTTCTTTTAAAAAAACCGCAATTACTTTTTGGGCAACCCAATATTAAATGAACTAACATCTGATTCGTGTGGCGAATGCATATATGTGCAATCGAACTTGCCATTGGTTCCAACATTTTCGTTGGCATCAGTCTTTGACTACATTCTCCTATTTAGAACTGGCAGCTATGGTTCGATCATTGCATATACAAGCATTCCCATTTAAATACAAAATGTTATGGTCTGTTTGATTGTTGCTGGGCGCCCGGATGTATGTTGTGGTTGTTGCGCTTTAAACAAAGTGCGTGTAGTTAATAAGCTAAGCTTAGGCTCTGAAGCAGGCAGCGACGCACAAGCAACTGGAGCAGTCATATGAGTATATGAAGCAAGAGAAGTAATGTGAAAGCCCACGCAGATTAATACGCATATGGATAAACTGTTTGGAGTTGGGGTTAGAAAAAAGTAGAAAAGTTGTTACAATTTGAAAAAATGATGATTTCAAGTAATAATGACGTTAGTAATGACGATAATGAAGAATTTGGCCTTCGAATTAAAAATAGCAGTAGAAAAAGACTATGCAAATATGTTGATGGTTGGGCAAGATGATTTGTTTTTGATGATTATGATCATTAAGGCCATGATGTTTATCTGATTGTAGGTCTTTCCTTTAGATACGGTTGACGTAATGGATATTTCCTCCAACAACCACATTACTACAATATTGGCCCAAATCGGACGAACTTATATATGGGAGCTGTATCCAAATCTGAACCGATTGCGACCAAAATCCACGTTTCATATGGTAGTCGTGGAAGAAAGTGTTAAAAGTTTAGAGAAAAAATGTTCATAAATATGATTGCTATTATATATGGGAGCTATTGGGTTGCCCAAAAAGTAATTACGGATTTTTTAAAAGAAAGTAAATGTATTTTTAATAAAACTTAGAATGAACTTTAATCAAATATACTTTTTTACACTTTTTTTTCTAAAGCAAGCTAAAAGTAACAGCTGATAACTGACAGAAGAAAGAATGCAATTACAGAGTCACAAGCTGTGAAAAAATTTGTCAACGCCGACTATATGAAAAATCCGCAATTACTTTTTGGGCTACCCAATATATCTGAAACTGGACTGATTTCTATCAAATTCATCAGTGATGTCCAGACTCACGAGAGACTCCCTTGTGCCAAATTTCGTAAGACTCGGTATTATTGTAGTATTAGTCCAAATCAGATTAACATATATCTAAATCTGAACCGATTTTTTCCAATTTCAGTAGACTTCATCTCTAGGCCAAAAAATAATGTTTGTGTCAAATTTGAAGACGATCTAATGAAAATTGCGAACTGTACTGTGTACACAAATAAACATGGTCAGATAGACGGACGTACAGAAAGATAGACAGAGAGACATAGCTAACTGGAGTCAGAAAGCAAGTGCTGATCTATGGGTCTATCTCTCTTCTTTCTGGGTGTCACAAACATTGTGATACATTATAAGACTCTATAGCACAGTTGTGGTGTACGGTATAAATAAGTAATCGCATGCTAAGTTCGATTGGGCCGAATATTATGTACCCTTCACTATGGATCGCATTTGTAAAGTTCTTTGCCCAGTATCTCTTTATAGTCAATCAAAGGATAATGGATAAGAATTGCTCTAAAGCTATATCAGGTATGGACTGATTCAAACCACACTTGACATGTATGTTGATCAAATCATTGTGCAAAATTCATCCAAATCGGATAAGAACAAAGTCCTTTAGGGACCCAAAAAGTAAAATCAGGAGCTCGCTTTTTATGGGAGCTATATTAGAGTTTTGACCGATTCAGATCATATTTAGCGTATATGTTAAAGGTGCAATATTTTAGTCAAATCGTATAAGAATTGAGTCCTCTAGGAGCTCAAGAAGCAAACTCGGGAGGACGGTTTAGACTGGAGTTATATTGGGTTGCCCAAAAAGTAATTGCGGATTTTTTAAAAGAAAGTAAATGCACTTTTAATAAAACTTAGAATGACCTTTAATCAAATATACTTTTTTACACTTTTTTTCTAAAGCAAGCTAAAAGTAACAGTTGATAACTGACAGAAGAAAGAATGCAATTACAGAGTCATAAGCTGTGAAAAAATGTGTCAAAGCCGACTATATGAAAAATCCGGAGTTACTTTTTGGGCAACCCAATACGACCTATTTGGGTGGTGTGAAAAAATTTGTTAACGCCGACTATATGAAAAATCCGGAATTACTTTTTGGGCAACCCAATACGACCTATTTGGGTGGTTTTATGTGGTTGGGGTAGCCCATAAACACTTTTTCCCGATTATTGATATCAGACTCATGCTTTACTCCCCAAGACTTTTCATTTCAGCTCCATATTGCTATGGTCGTAAATTTGTCCCCTTTGGGGGTGTTTTTGAAGGAAGGGGTGGACCTCCAGAAACTTGGTCCCACATATACCATCCACACAATACCATTCATTTGAGTTCCAAATTGCCATTGTCAGTAAATAAGTCCGATTTAGGGTGGTTTTGGGGGTTGAGATGGTCCCCCAAACACTTGTCGTGATTTCGACAGACGGACGGACAGACCTGGCTAGATAGACTCAGAATGTCAAGACGATCCAGAACATTCTTCATTGGGTCGCAGATCAATATTTCGAGGTGTTACAAATGGAATGACTACATAAGTGTACCGTCATCCTATGGTAGTGGGTATAATAACGTATTGAGAAAACAAATTCAAACTCCAGGGGCAAAGTTAAACCAACAAAAAGGAAGACAAATAGAGTATCGAGTTTTCAAACTTGACTGACATGAAACATTAACCTTACAGTGGCAGGGAAGGAGAGAAAAAGGCCTGCCATTGAGCCAAGAAATTTGTACAGTTAACCTTTTATTATGAAATAATTTATCATATTTTATGCCTGTCTTTTGTGTTTCCTTTCTTCGGCGTTATTCTGTGCTTAAAAGACATAAGCGGTTATTTCAGCCATAAGGTTATTGTGGCCTTTATCTTCATGAGTGCTTGTGGTCTTGTGTATTGCGTATGCTCCCTTGAGAGTATATAAAATTAAAAAAAAAAGGTATAAACCCTACCCAAATCGATTGCATTGGCCATAAAGAAATTTCGTGTGTAACCGAATTGCTATTAACTTCCACCCATTCGTCCATTCAACTGTCTGTTGTTATAACATGTCCTTGGGCATACGGATAATCCCTTAACCTTTTGAAAAACTGGGTTAAGCAAGACATACAAACATATTGCCCTAATTTATGACCCATTTTTTTACCACAGAATTATGTAACATTATCAACATTAAATTTTAAAAAAATATTATTCTTTGATTTAAACTCAAATCTCTTTGAGTGCTTGTGGTATCCTTTGCCAATGAATAAATTACAGTTTTCTTAGGCAAATATTGTAAATCGTTTTAAAACTTTTCAAGCATTAATAAGCATAACGCTTTAAGCATTATGAAAGCTGGCATCGTTTGAAGTAAGTGAAATTTTCTATGCCACCTGTTGAGCATCTCTGAAGACAGGTAAATAGATAGCTGGGACAACGGAAAACTATTGTGTTGCCCAAAAAGTAATTGCGGATTTTTTAAAAGAAAGTAAATGAATTTTTAATAAAACTTAGAATGAACTTTAATCAAATATACTTTTTTTACACTTTTTTTCTGAAGCAATCTAAAAGTAACAGCTGATAACTGACAGAAGAAAGAATGCAATTACAGAGTCACAAGCCGTTGAAAAAATTTGTCAACGCCGACTATATGAAAAATCCGCAATTACTTTTTGGGCAACCCAATATTAAAGCAGTAATTTTTTTTGCTAAACCAGCAAATATTTTTTGATGTTTTAGAATGGTAAAAAGTTAATTGTAGCTTAAAAATGTCACAAATACTCTAAAAACTTGTTTATTACAAATTATCTTTTAATTATACCCACCACCATAGGATGGAGGTATACTTATCTAGTCGTTCCGTTTGTAACACCTCGAAATATTGATGTAAGGTCCCATAAAGTATACATATTTTCTTGATCATCTCGACAATCTGAATCGATTAAGCCATGTCCCTCCGTCTGACGAAATCACGATAGCGGTCGAACGCGTAAAGCTAGCCGCTTGAAATTATGCATAGATACTCACTCACCCAAAGACCTACATCAATAGATTGTATAATCAGATCTCCCCATTTGACTTCTTGATCCCTTGGAAACCGCAATATTTGTCCCATTTAGCTAAGATTTTGACAAAGATTACACTATGCAAGACATTGATACTACCCGTGTTTTTATATGGTTCTAAGGCATGAAAGCAGATGAGGGAGTGCTTGGAGTATTTGAGAGAAAGATTTTTCGTAAAATATATGGACCAGTTTGCGTTAATGCTGAATATAGGCGACGTATGAACCACGAGCTGTATAATGAAGATAGCATAGTTAGACGCATCAAAATTTCAACGGCACCGTTGGCTAGATCATGTTGTCAGAATGGATGAAGAAGCTTCAGCAAAGAAGACTTTTGAAGGAAAACTGGTGGTACACGCAAACCGGGAAGACCAAAAGCCCCATGGAAAGATCAAGTGGTGGGAGACACCTCGAAACTTGGTGTCAGAGATTTTAGAATGAGCGCAGAAGATTGAGGAACTTGGAACGCTATTCTACGTTCGGCAAGTGGAAAAAATATTCTGTCATAGCCAATTAAAATAAAAACCTAAAATATTGCACATAGCGTTCTGTTGCGACTTTCAACAACTGTGCCAAGTACGGTCCAAATAGTTCTATTACCTGATGTAGCTCCTATATAAACCGTTCTCTCGATTTTCCCTACTCAGTTCCTTGAACTTTAATTGCTGCTGGTTTGACAGAAGTTTGGTATGTAGAATAAAATGATGACCTTCAATTAAATTTATTTTGTATACATTTTTAGCAGAATACATTGTGGTGAGTTTCTAAGATTCGGCCCGGCCGAACTTTGCACTCTTTTACTTGTTCTTATTTTCTGCAATTTCATAAGCTTTTAACGACCTCAAATAACAGCAGGAAAAATATGGATGACTTCCAACATTCATTTATGATTTTAAACAACCAATATACATCTGAAACTGCCTAAAATGTATATCAACATGTAGCAAATGCTTTAATAATCGTAAAGAAGTTAACAAATTTGGAAAGCGATTCTGCAAAAGTGACAAAAGTTTGTGTTCGTGTAGTTAAAGATCTATAGATGTGTAAAAAGCAAAAAAAAAGTGGAAACAAGTCTTTGAATTTTGTTCTAAATATATGAGCAACATCAAGTTATTGACCGATATGGATCGTATTTGTCATGGATGTTAGATGTCTTAGAAAAATACCACCTCCAAAATTTCAGACAAATCGAGTAAAAATTGCGCCCTCCAGTGGCTCAGAGTGTCAAATTGAGAGATCGGTTTATATGCCTACCTACTTTGCACAGTTGTTGGAAGTTATTCCTTGTTGGAAGTCATTCCCCTTTAGAAGCTCAAGAAGTCTAATCGGGAAATCGGTTTACATGGCAGCTATATTATGTTATGCACCGATTTAAACCATACTTAGAGATTTAAACCAAATAATACCAAAACACCACGTATAAAATTGCAGCCAAATCAGATCATAATTGCGCCGTCTAGAGGCTTATGAAGTTAAGACCCAAGATCGGTTTATATGACCCATGGCCGATTTGGTCCATTTGCAATCCCAACCAACCTATACTAATAATAAGTATTTGTGCGAAATTATAAGCGGCTAGCTTAACTCCTTGGAAAGTTAGTTAGGTCGAACGCGTACAGCTATCCGCTTGGAATTTTGCACTTGTACTAAGTTTTGATGTAGGTCGTTGGGAATTGCAATTTGACTATATCGGTTCAGATTTAGATATAGCTCCCATATAAACCGATCTCCCGATTTGACTTCATAAGCCCTTAAAAGCCACAATTTTTGTCCGATTTGGCTGTACTTGAACATGTAGCGTTCTGCTATGACTTCCAACAACTATGCCAAGTATGGTCCGAATCAGTCTATAACCTGATATAGCTCCCATATTAACCGATCTGCCGATTTGACTTCTTGAGTACTTACAAGCTGCAATTTTTGTAAATTTTTTTGCAAATTTTGCCCATGAACATTCCACTAAGGAACAGGGGCAAACTTCTCACATATCAATGAGTGCAGTCCGATTCAAGTTTAAGCTCAATGATAAGGGGCCTGCTTTATATACCGAGTCCGAACGGCGTGCCACAGTGCGACACCTCTTTGGAGGGAAGTTTTACATGGCATAGTACCTCACAAATGTTGCCAGCATTTTTTCTGTTTTTTCTGATTTTCAACAACTGTGCCAAGTACGGTCCAAATCAGTCTATAACCTGATATAGCTCCCATGTATACCGGTCTCTCGATCATCCTTGTTTGGTTCCTAGAAGCTTTAATTATTGTTGGTTTGACAGAAGTTCGGTATGTAGAATAAAATTATGCACTTCAACTAAATTTATTTTGTAAACATTTTTAGCAGAACCCATGGTGGTGGGTTCCAAAGATTCGGACCAGCCGAATTTAGCACGCTTTTACATGTTTGGGTGTAGTTTGTATTTGTTGTTCGTGTGTTGTTTTGGAGTAGAACTTTAGGTATCGGGGTGTATCCGTGATAAAATAAATATGTGTTAAAAGGTATGAATGTGCACTTTAAAAAAAAAATTACCATTGTCTATCTGCGCCTTCTCATAAAAATTTAATTTCAGATGTTGTAAAACTTAAAAATTTTGATTTTTTTGGAGAATAATCCAAAACCTATTCATGTAACCAATTGGATTCCCATGAAATGTCATATAAGTACCGGCGACAACCAAATGACAGGACTAATAAAAAACAAGTAAAAGCGTGCTAAGTTCGGCCGGGCCGAATCTTATATACCCTCCACCATGGATCGCATTTGTCGAGTTCTATTTCCGGCATCTCTTCTTAGGCTAAAAAAGGATATACGAAAAGATTTGCTCTGCTATTAGAGCGATATCAAGATATGGTCCGTTTTGAACCACAATTAAATTATATGTTGGAGACCTGTGTAAAATGTCAGCCAATTCGAATAATAATTCTGCCCTTTGGGGGCTCAAGAAGTAAAATAGAGAGATCGATTTATATGGAAGCTGTATCGGGCTATAGACCGATTCAGATCATAATAATCACGTATGTTGATGGTCATGAGAGAATCCGTTGTACAAAATATCAGGCAAATCGGATAATAATTGCTACCTCTAGAGGCTCAAGAAGTCAAAACCCCAGATCGGTTTATATGGCAGCTATATCAGGTTATGAACCGATTTGAACCTTATTTGACGCAGTTGTTGAAAGTAAGAATAAAATACGTCATACAAAATTTCAGCCAAATCGGATAGGAATTGCGCCCTCTAGAAGCTCAAAAAGTCAAGTCCCCAGATCTGTTTATATGACAGCTATATCAGGTTATGAACCGATTTGAACCATGATTGGCACAGTTGTTGGGTATCATAACAAAAATTCATTAAAATCGTATAAGAATTGGCTAAGCCAAGCCTTGTTGAGAGTTCGCATCGCACCCTATTTGTATCTCGTTTCCTGTCTGTTTTGCTTTCCTCGCCAGTCGTTGAAGTTCCCACGAGAGTGGTGTTATCGGAGAGTCGATGAAGTGATGCCAGGTATGCTCCACCGTCTCCCTGTCTCACCACTGTTGGCAACTCTGGGGAAAATATATAATTAAAATTTTTTATGACATATAACGCAGGTCCTCGGCCGAGTATCAGTGTTAGCATAGAATAATTGGTAGTTAATATGGTTCAGTCCAGAAACTTTGTTCCGGGTCGTCCATGGCTCCTGAATTAAGGCAATATGAATCTTGCCCTTGCTGATTTTCTCGAACAGAGCGTGTATGGCAGTCTCGCTCCGGTGGAGGTTTATATGGATGATGGTCTCCTCCGCTTGGTGATGATTTCATGGTCTGCTCCCCGTTAGACTGCATTGACTTTCCTGTCATTGCACTGCCTGATGTCATCGTAATAGGTGCTTTGCCTATCCTAGTCTTCCAAATCTTTATAAAATCGGTAATGGTTCCAACGTCGTGTTCATGTTCGTTAGGCTGTATTGAGTTTCCATTCCCTGTACTGCCTGATGTCTCAATACTAGGATCTCTGGTCATCTTAGTCTTCCAAATCTTTAGTAAATGGGCTTGTTGGGCTGCATTCCTATTCTTTGGCTGCATTGAGACTCCTGTCGCTGCTCTGCCTAATGTTTCAATATTAGGATCTTTAGCTATCTCAGTATTCCGAATCTAGAAGTCGGTGATGGGTCATCGGGTCTCTGTTGTTGTCTCAATATGAGGATTTCTGCCCTTCCTAGTTTTCCCAATCTTGAAAAAGACAGCCTTGCCCCCGTAGTGCGCCATGCCCTTAGTCTTAGCCAAACTTGTCACGGAGATTTGATCAATGACAACCACAAGGAGAGTTCCTTCCTCCTTCTCCTCTCTGTGGAAGAGCTTCCAAATCTTTAGAAAATGGGCTTCTTGGGAGAAGGTGATGGTACCATCGTCGGCTTCCTGTTCGTTAGGCTGCATTGAGACTCCTGTCGCTGCTCTGCCTAATGTTTCAATATTAGGATCTTTACTTATCCTAGTCTTCCGAATCTTGAAGTCGGTGATGGGTCCGTCGTCGTGTCCCTGTTTGTTAGGCTTTCCAATATTGAGAGAGGCCGTGATTGTCTCGTCGTCAGCCGCCCGTTCGTTGGGCGGTCTTAAGTCACATGCCACTGCGTGGCTTGTTGTCTCAATATGAGGATTTCTGCCCCTTCTAGTTTTCCCAATCTTGAAAAAAACCGCCTTGCCCCCGTAGTGCGCCATGCCCTTAGTCTTAGCCAAACTCGTCACGAAGATTTGATCATTGACAATCACAAGGAGAGTTCCTTCCTCCTCCTCCTCCCTGTGGAAGACATCCCGCTTCTCAGCGACCAAACCTTGGTTTTGCTTGTCCAAGAATCCCATCATGTGTTCCGTCGCAAAATTCACTACCCGATCCCTTTATGAAGACTGTCACATTTGTGAGCTGGGGATATCCATCTTTCTCACCAGGTCGAGCTTTGCGTCCTCCCAGGGGCGTGGATACTTCTGGCGAGCTGTTTGACAGTATCAAAACATTCAGCCGACGCAAAACGAAGCGTAAAGATGTCCCCTCTAAACTCGCAGCTCAGCATTTGTATGGGTGGACCCTCTACAGAGTTTCACATATGTTCGAAAATCCGCTAGTTAACTAGATCCTTCATTTGAGACCGATGATCTGGTGGAATCCTACCGGATGCACTGCCTATATCGATGACTGCATAAGTCAGCTCATCTCTGTTGTGCTTCCTTGCCACTCCGGCGTAAGAGGGTGGTCCTTACCGTTCTCAGCTACCATCTTCCGTGATGGCTGTGGCCTTAGTTTGGAAGTCGCAGTCCTCCATGAAGACTCAGGGGCCGTGCGCGCTTCTTACGTTCCAGTTCCAACTTTGTCTACCTCCGCAGGATACTGTCTGGAGTCTCCATTGCGGGATGGCTGGCTTGGTTTCCCAGAGTACTTGAAAGCGGGGATCTCTTTTTCTTTTTCAGCATTTTAGCAGTGTTATGCTCTTCGGAAGATCTGATTATTATATAATCAGATCTTCCGATTATAAATGGGAGCTATATAAGGTTATAGACTGATTTGGATCGTACTTGGCACAGATGTTGCAAGTCAAAAAGTCAAATCGGCAGATCGGCAGCTCACTCCACTCTAAAACGGAAATTGCCTTAATTATTCTATTATTGTGAAATTGGTAAATATAATTCAAAATTTTTTGGAAAATTGTGGTCGCTACTGGGTGTATGAACTTGCCCATCGGCGGTGACATTTAGTTAATTCAGAGCTGAATTTTCTACTGCTTGACAACACATCATTTATAGGCCGATTCTAATCTTGCAAAGCCTTCCAAATTCGGTTGTCTTTGCGAATATCTTAGTTTAATAGTGTTAGTTTTGGCGAATCGGCTTCAGTATTTTAATGAAATTTGTACAACAAGCCATCTACGTTCTGCTTAAATGATGATTTAAGTCGATAGAAAATCTGTTTTTAATGGAAAAGGTGTCCGGTAAAAATTGCGTCCAACTATTGCCGTATATGGCTACAATTTGCATCGACTCTTCATAAGTCCTAAAGTTTTCCTAATTTATTGGAGATAAAATAAGAAATGGTAGTAGAATTAGAAATCAGAAATAAGAGATTTTCACGTGATTGCAGTTGCAAATTTTTTTTCTTTGCCCAAAAATTTTTACTCGTATGATGTATTAACTTAATTGATATCAAATAACCAAGCGACAACCGTAGCCCGTTTGCAGTCCCCAACGACCTACATCAATATTAAGTATCTGTAAAAATTTCAAGCGGCATGCTTTACGCGTTCGACCGCTATCGTGATTTCGACAGACGGACGGACGGACATGGCTAGATCAACTCAGAACGTCGAAACGTTCATGAATATGTATACCTTATGGGGTCTTAGATGAATATTTCAAGGTTTTGCAAAAGAAATGACTAAATTAGTAAACCTATGGTCGTGGGTATAAAAATGGTTCTACATTCTCACATTTCATTGCATTCCATTTTGATACATTGTTCTTAACATGGCTTTGTAGCTTTATTTCTTTATGGCTTCAAATAGACTTTTAATTATATTTAAGAATGTCAATCATTCGATTGGTTTGGCAAGTGGCTATTTAATTACATCCACTTTTACTTCATCATTACTTGAAAACCACAAGTCATAAGTGTGTTCACTCATAATAACAAACTTGCGATAATCACCTAATAAAACTTTGAAATTAAAGCCCACTCACTTAATAGAAAATCCTTAACGCCCACTTTGTAGTCTATATTGAATTAATTATTCCCACTTAGGAGACCTTTATACAATATAGTTTGAACTTATTGATTTTTATGTAATGAAAAGTTTTTGTGATATCAATGGTATCATTTGTGTGTGTGTGTACAACTACTACTGTAATATATGTGCTCGCATTTGGTTCTGTTGCAGTGTGTGTGTGTGTGTGTGTGTAAGAGATAGTTGATACGCATGCTGCTCTTCTGCTAACTAGCATAATTGAGTGAAAGTTATTGTTACAGTTTTGAAATAATGTCAAACTTTTTGCTTATATTTGCAAAAAACTTTCCCAAAAAGTTTCGCAACGTTTATCCAGATTTTGTTGTTTTTTTGTGCAATTAGACTGAAGCAACTTTCGACAGCAATATGTCAAATATTTGTTAAAAAAGTGCTTACGGTTACCTACACTTAACACACAAATTCATAATGATGACTATGACGATGTTAAAGTTTCAAAAAATGACAGTGCAAAGTTTACAACATGAAAAAATGATTTTTAAGCGAAAGTGCGTGTGCTTAGTGGATAGAAAGAAGGAAGTAGAATAAGGGAAAGTTTAACAAGTTTTAGATTTTTCAATAAACAGTCACCAAAGTTAAAGCGAAAAGTGATTGAAACCATCAAAAAGAAGATTTCAACTTATATTCACCCCCGAATGAGGGGGATTCCAATGATGATGAGGTTGGCCCAACAGTAGGCAATATTTTTGGTAAAGGTAAAAGTTGGTAAAATAATTACAAATAGTTATAACAAAAATCTGGTAGAAGGAATTTGAGATATTTTGTGAAGGTAAAATTAACACCATAGTGTGGTTCACAAAAATTTTGCATTTACAAATTGTTATAACAAAGCATGGTGGATCTAGCGGGATTAAAGCCGCATCGATGGGGCCCAATTATCTCATTGACTTTAGGTTTTAATCTTTCACACAGTACACTCGTAAGTATTGGGTTGCCCAAAAAGTAATTGCGGATTTTTTAAAAGAAAGTAAATGCATTTTTAATCAAACTTAGAATGAACTTTAATCAAATATACTTTTCCTACACTTTTTTTCTAAAGCAAGCTAAAAGTAACAGCTGATGACTGACAGAAGAAAGAATGCAATTACAGAGTCACAAGCTGTGAAAAAATTTGTCAACGCCGACTATATGAAAAATCCGCAATTACTCTTTGGGCAACCCAATATCTTGTATTCGATGGGGAGAAGACTTATTCCTCTGTAGTTCACATATTTCATCTTGCCTTCTTTCTTGTGTGCGGTAGAATTTGCGGACTTCATTCTGTCTCCTGTAAATCTCAGTTCGCTCACACTCACATCTTTCCATTTCCTTTTCCTCTCTGCGGAATAGACGTTTCTCTTCTCTCCTTATTTCCCAGATACCTCTCCTTCATCAGGCACGTTGATACTGATTGCAGGGTTGTTCTATATGTCGCATTCTTGGCTTCAGTAGTATTTCGACACTCTTATCGTACCATAGGTTTCATGGGGGAGGCCTCCGGTATCCATGGATGGACTTCGGGGCATTTTCCATGGAATGAGCAATGGACTGCTACTGTGCCGCTATATCATCAGTACAAAGAGTGCTTTCATCAAGCAATTGGATGAGTCGAGTGAAATATGCCGCTGTCATTTGTTTGCAGCTTTTGAATGTCCAGCTTCCGTGGTGCGAACCTTTGCTGCAACAAGGTAATGATCAATTTTGTTCCTTACTTTGTGATCTGGGGACAACTTTGTGATCTGGGGGCTTTGTGAATTTTTTTTTATGTTAAAATGTGGTGCTGTTAACTACTCTGTTTGTTGCCGCTGCGAAATCTATTAGCCTCAACGCATTATCGGACGTTATCTCGTGGAGCCTTAATTTTCCGACTGTTGGACCGATGATAATTTTCTTCTCCATCTTCTCATTGAAATTTTCCAGAACCATTTTAATATCATGGGCGTGCCAGCAGTCGTATTCTCTCTCTCTAGGGGCTCGTAGAAAATTTCCTTGGTCTCTTCGTCTTTGTCTTGCGTCGGGGCATGGGCACAAATAAGGCTGATGTTGTGGATTTTGGCTAGCCTCTCATCTACCAGAGTAAAGCTGGAGACGAGGTGTTTCAGTCTCCGACTAACCACAATTCACAGCCAAATTCATATCTCATGTCAGGCAGCTATAGTATAGTTCGTCACCGTTTGGTGTTGTTGTGACGATCGTCGAGTCGATCTAGCCATGTCCGTCCGTCTGTCTGTCGAAAGCACGCTAAATATCCAAGGAGTAAAGCTAGTCTCTTGACTTCTTGGGCCACCAGGGGGCACAATTCTTTCCAGATTAATGTGAAATTTTCCAGATTAATGTGAAAGTGGGCGCAATTCTTATCCGATTTTGTCCAAATTTTGCATGGCGTGTTTATGACTTCCAACTACTGTGCTAAGTATGGTTCAAATCGAAATTCTTATTCGAATTGTCTAAAATTTTACGAAATGACTTCCACTATTATCTCCAACATTCAATTCGATTATGGTCCGAATCGGAACATAACTTGATATACAATAACTCCAATAGCATACCAATTATTTTCTTTTATCCTTTGTTGGCCTAAAGAGAGATTCGGCCCGGCCGAACTTAGCACACTTCTATTTGTTTTTAAATTACTAAAGCCAGAAGCTTAAAAAAGGGCTTTTGTTAAATTTTGTTATAAAAATAAGGATTTAAATTATTTTTATTATGCCTTTTAAACACGTGGCAAGCTTCATTTAAATCATTTCTAGTTAACTTTATTAAAATAAAATTATAAGAATTCTTCTAGATGTCTATTTGCAAACTTTATCGAAGGTTACCATTGCAAACAGTAATTTAGCCAATAAACACATTACTTTTATTCTCCCACAGCTTGTGTTCTAAAGAAAATGCCACTCCACTCAGACATCAAAAGGAAAGTTTATTCCATTCACTGTAACATAAATAAAAGCCATGCGGAAACATTTTTATGGACACGTTTCTTGGATTTGTCTCTTTCGCCCTTCAAAAGTGTGTTTAATGAGCCACAGAGGAGTTTTAAGTCGTTTACGCAAAAAAAGGGGAACTAAGTTACAAGCCATTGATTTCCATAAACAATTTTCTTGCTATTTCTCAAGAATACGGAAAACAAAGAGGGACTGGCATTAATTAAATCATTATTAAAATGCATAATGAGCAGCCATCAAGCTAATTATATGCTTGAGATTTTAATTTATAATTTCATGCATTCAACATTCCCTCACTCATTTCATTACAAATAAATTTGTTGACAAATTTTATTTCTCACTTTTAAATTCAAGGCATGCCCCTATCATCATCAGCCATGCCACCCAGCATGACCTTCACAATTCAAGGCAATCGAATCAAATCAAATTCAGCTTATGCCAAGTGATATTGTATTCTAACTTTACGCTTCAGGTGCCACCAGTAATACAAGGATATCCACCTGCTGAGCATGAATTTAATAAGCCTCGCAACGTTATTCAGTATTGGGATGTGCATTTGGCAAAATCTACACTTCACGTAGCCATCATACGTGTCTGGCTTATGAATCTCGATGTGTGGTTGGATGTAAGTTGTCGAAGCCAACGAAGTTAAGTAATTGTTTTCAAGAATTGAAAAAGTTTAAACAAAAAGTTTTTGACTTCAACCTTCAAATAAATAAGGGCAAGAAATAAAATGAAACAAGTAAAACCGTGTTAAGTTCGACAGGGCCGAATTTTATATACCATCCGTTATGGATCGCATTTGTCCGGTATCTCTTTGTAGGCAAACAAAAGATAAGAATTGCTATGCTATTAGAGCAATATCAGGTTATGAACCGATTTAGGCCATACTTGACCTGCCTGTTCAAGAGAATAGTAGATATCAGTGTGAAAAATGTTAGCCAAATAGATTAAAAATTGCGCCCTAGAGGGACTTGAGATGTAAAATCGGAATCGGGCTTTTATGGGACCTATATGAGCATAAAGACCGAATCAGACCATATCTGGATCGTATGTTGAAATCATTGTGCTAAATTTTAGCAAAATCGGATAAAAATTGCGTACCCTAGAGGCTCAACAAGCAAAATCGGAAGGTCGGTTTATATGGGAGCTATATCAGATTTTAAACCGATTCAAACCATACTTGGTAAATCTGTTGAATGTCATAACAAATAAAAAGGCGTTAAGTTCGGCCGGGCTGAACTTTGGATACCCACCACCTTGGGTATATATGTAAACCCCCTTTCGTGGAAAATTGGTGAAAATTGGATAACTTGTGCACCCAAATTCGGCACGGACATTGAGTGGTCTAATGAATATTGTATAACTGTTGAATTTTGTATTTATATATTTATCACTGTTGAATTGTATATTTATCACTGTTGAATTTGTATTTCAAATTTCAACAAAATCGGGTAATAAATAAAGCTTTTATGAGCTTCAGACCCTTAATGGGTATATATGACAGCTATAGCTAAATACATTCCGATCTTTACCATATTTGGGTCGGATGGAGAGGGCTTAAAGCTACTTATTGTTTCAAATTTCAGCGAAATCGGATAAAAAATAAAGCTCTTATTCGCTGCAGATCCTTTATCGGGAGATCGGTCTATATGGCAACTATATCTAAATATAGTCCGATCTGAACCATATTTAGACCGGATATCAGACGTATCTGTGCCAAATTTCACCGCAATATCTCAATTTTTGAAGGCTGTAGAGTGATTACAACAGACGGACGGACAGACACACGTGCATCGTTAAATCGTCTTAGAATTTTACGACGATCCGAAATATATATGCTTTGTAGGGTCGGAATTTGATATTTTGATGTGTTGCAAACGGAATGAATAAATGAATATAGCCCCTATCCTACGGCGGGTATGTGATTTATTTATATGAATTTCTAACTGCCGGATGAATAGACAGTACAACTACCGGTAAGGGGTTAGTAAACCTCCGGTATTGCAGTTAGTTCAACTACCGGTAGGGCAATAAACAAAGCTACCGTAAGGTTGTTGTGCTAACTCTTTGGTGGTAGTGCAGAAAATAAAACGTTGTTGATATAACTTACAGAAGCAAAATTAATTTGTTTTATGGAAAAGAACTATGACAAGTAAACAGACGTCAAGTTCGGCCGGCCCGAACTTTGGATACCCAACACCTCGTGTATATATATAAATCAAATTTCATCAGTATCCGGTGTAAAAAGCATAATTTATGCCCCCAAATCAGCTGAATCGAAATATGGTTCGATTTGGATCTAATTCGACATCGATATTGAGTGGTCTAATAAGTACAAGTCATTGTTCAATTTTGCAGATTAAACAAGTAAAAGCGTGCTAAGTTCGGCCGGGCCGAATCTTATATACCCTCCACCATGGATCACATTTGTCGAGTTCTTTTCACGGCATCTCTTCTTAGGCAAAAAAAGGATATAAGAAAAGATTTGCTCTGCTATTAGAGATATGATCCGGTTTGGACCACAATTAAATTATATGTTGGAGACCTGTGTAAAATGTCAGCCAATTCGAATAAGAATTGCGCCCTTTGTGAGCTCAAGAAGTAAAATACAGAGATCGATTTATATGGGAGCTGTATCGGCCTATAGACCGATTCAGACCATAATAAACACGTATGTTAATGGTCATGGTGAATGGAGAATGCGTCGTACAAAATTTCAGGCAAATGGGATAATAATTGCGACCTCTAGAGGCTCAAGAAGTCAAGATCCCAGATAGGTTTATATGGCAGCTATATCAGGTTATGAACCGACTTGTACTTTATTTGACATAGTTGTTGAAAGTAACAATAAAAAACGTCTTGCGAAATTACAGCCAAATCGGATAGAAATTGAGCCCTCTAGAAGCTCAAGAAGTCAAGTCCCCAGAGCTGTTTATATGACAGCTATATCAGGTTATGAACCGATTTGAACCATACTTGGCACAGTTGTTGGCTATCATAACAAAACACGTCGTGCAAAATTTCATTCCAATCGGATAAGAATTGCGCACTCTAGAGGCCCAAGAAGTCAAGACCCAAGATCGGTTTATATGGCAGCTATATCAGGTTGTAAACCGATTTGAACCATACTTGGCATAGTTGTTGGATATCATAACAAAACACGTCGTGCAAAATTTCATCCAAATGGGATAAGAATTGCGCACTCTAGAGGCTCAAGAAGTCAAGACCCACGATCGGTTTATATGGCAGCTATATCAAAACATGGACCGATATGGCCCATTTACAATACCAACCGACCTACATTAATAAGAAGTATTTGTGCAAAATTTCAAGCGACTAGCTTTACTCCTTCGGAAGTTAGCGTGCTTTCGGCAGACGGACGGACGGACGGACAGACGGACGGACATGGCTAGATCGACATTAAATTTCACGACGATCAAGAATATATATACTTTATGGGGTCTCAGACGAATATTTCGAGTAGTTACAATCAGAATGACGAAATTAGTATACCCCTCATCTTATGGTGTAGGGTATAAAAATTTATCTTTTTGGTAGCCATATCCAAATATAGATCGATCTGAACCATATACAACACGGATGTCGAAAAACCTAACATAAGTTACAGTGTCAAATTTGAGCGAAATCGGATTATAAATGTGCCTTTTATGGGGCCAAGACTTTAAATCGAGAGACCGGTCTATATAGCAGCTGTACTCATATCTGAACCGATCTGGGACAAATTGCCAAAAGATGTCGAAGAGCGTAATACAACTCACTGTCCCTTATTTTGGGCGAAATCGGACAATAAATGCGCCTTTTATGGGCCCAAGACCTTAAATCGAGAGATCGGTGTATATGGCAGCTATATCCAAATCTGGACCGATCTGTGCCGTATTGCAGAAGAATGTCGAGGGGCCTAACACAACTCACTTCGGCCTATATGGCAGATATATCCAAATCTGGACCGATCTGTGGCATATTTCAGAAAAATGTGGAGAGGCCTAACACAACTCACTGTTCCAAATTTCAGAAAAATCGGATAATAAATGTGGCTTTTATGGGCCTAAGACCCTAAATCGGCGGATCGGTCTATCTTATATTGCTGTGTTGCAAACGGAATTGCAAAATGGTCGCCATCGTTCGGTGGTGGGTATAAAAATAACAACAGTTTTTTCAAACAATTAAAATTGTTTTGTCATAATTATATTTTTATACCCTGCACCACCACTGTGATATAGGGTATTATAAGTTTGTGCATTTGTTTACTACGCTGAGAAGGAGAAGAGCTAGACCCATTGATAAGTATACCCATCGACTCAGAATCACTTTAGCATGTATTCTTGTTATCAAGGTACATGTCGTATTTGTTGTCTAAACTTGACAAAATTTTGCATATGCTACTTTTTTGGCCCAAGGACAAACGATATTGATTTTGGTCAAAATCGGTTCAGTTTTAGACATAGCTCCCATATATATGTATCACTCGATATGCACCTGAATGACCGTAGCTACAATTTTCAACCGATTTGCACAAAATTTGGCACGGATTGTTTCGTTACTGATCTTAACGTATTTGCAAGATTTCATCAAAATCTTTTCATATGTAGATATAGCTCCCATATATATATAGCTCCTATATATATCCCATATGTATCGCCTGATTTGCACCAAAAATGGCCGTAGTAACTACAATTTTCAACCGATCTGCTCAAAATTTGGCACGGATTGTTTCGTTAATAATTTTAACTTATGTGCAAGATTTTATCAAAATCGGTTCAGAGTGGGATATAGCTCCCATATACAATTTTCAACCGATCTCCACAAAATTTGGCACGGATTGTTTCGTTAATAATTTTAACTTATGTGCAAGATTTTATCAAAATCGGTTCAGAGTGGGATATAGCTCCCATATATATGCATCGCCCTATTTCCACTTAAATGGCCGTATCATCAAAATTAGTTCAGATTCGGATATAGCTCCCATATATATGTATCGCCCGATTTAGACTTAAATGGCAATTTTCAACTCATCTGCACAAAATTTGGCAGGGATTGGTTTGTCATTGATCTTAACATAAATGCTAGTTTTTTTCAAGATCGGTTCCGATTTAGATATAGCTCCCATATATGTTTACCGTCCGATTTGCATTAAAAATGCCTTAGTAACTAAAATGTTCAACCGATCAGCACAAAATTTGGCACGCATTGTTTTGTTACTAATTTTAAAATATCTCCGAAATTTCATCAAAATAGGTCCAGATTAAGATATAGCTCCCATATATGTATCGCAGGATTGTACTTAGATGGCCGCAGAATCTAAAATTTTCAACCGATATGCATGAAATTTTGCATGGAATATTTTGGTACTGATCCTAACATATCCGGAAGATTTCATCAAAATTGATTCAGATTTTGATATAGCTCCCATATATATATATATATATATATATATATATATATATATTACCCGTAGTAACAAAAATTTTCAAACTATACGTTCGAAAAATCTCGGTTTAGGTTTAGCTAAAGCTCTCATCTATCTTCTATATATATAAAAATAAATTTGTGTTTGTTTGTTTGTGGGTTTGTAAATTTGTTTGTTCCGTATAGACTCAAAAACAGCTGAACCGATTTCTTTAAAATTTTCACAGATTGTGGGGAATGGTCCGGAAAAGTAATAGGCTATATAATTTATTGATATTGGTAGGGGGCGGACCCTCCCCCTTACTCTAAAAGTACGACCCCAAAATAAGAGTGAACCGATCGAGACAATATGGGATTCAAATGAAAGGTATTCAGGAGTAGACTACGAATTTCGTATTAGTAATTGGATCCAAGTAACTGGGGGCCGCCCCGACCCCAAAATCCCCTAAAATAGGTTTATTGGACAATAATGGCAATATGGGACTCGAATGAAAGGTATTTGGGGGTAGATTACGAAAATGGTCAGGGGGGCGGAAAAGGCTTTTTAGTTTGCCCATATTGGAAGGGGGCGGACCCTCCCCGTTACCCCAAAAACATCACTTAAAATCTAAAGTGGACCGATAAGGACAACATGGGTATCAAATGAAAGGTATTGGGGAGCAGAATACCAATATGGTATTAAAAAAACACCCAAAAACTCCCCCAAACAAACATATTGGATGTAAATATCAAAATTGGACTAAAATAAAAGGTATTCGGGACTCGATTACACATTGACAAAAAAAGTGAGTAACTGGGGGCCCCCCCACCCTCAACTGGGAATATAATTCGATACTAGCTAGATGAGGCTCAAATTAAAGGCATTTGGTAGCAGATTACGAATATGACATTAAACATTGTGCCCAAGAATCTAGGTGCTGATTTACCTCTTAAAGATGCCTCCAATAGTTTATTTGACCCATTAAAACAATGGGGTATCAAGTGATAGATATTTTTAAGTGGAGTGCGTCATTCAAATTTCTGGTCAAGTGGCAGATGGAGTCAGGCCCCCTCAGTGATTTGTCCCTAAATCGGACATATTTACCGACCATGGCAATATGGGACTCAAATGAAAGGTATATGCTCGTAAAATACGAATCTGATATCCAAATTTGGGACAAAGTTTCTGGGGGTCCTCCCCTTCTCCAAAACATCACCCAAACAGGACTTATTTACTGACCATGCCAATGTGGGGCTTAAATAAAAGGTATTTGAGTGTGGAAAACGAATCTGATATCCAGATGTGGGACCTATATTTGGGGGACCGCTCATCCCCGAGAAGATACCCCAAAGAAGACAAATTTACGACCTTAGCAATATGGGACTCAAATGAAAGGTCTTTGGAAAAAAAGCATGAGTCTGATATCAATGTTTGGGAAAAGTGTCTATGGGGCCACCCCACCCTCATAACACCACCCAAATAGGAAGTATTTGCTGTCACTGAGTGGCAGGCCCATCCCCCAAAACACACCCCAAACCGGACATGTTTGCCGACTATGGAAAATTGGAGCTCAAATGAAGGGTATTTGGGAGTAGACCATGAATCTGACATCAACATTCGAGACCAACTGTCAGGGGACGTTCCACCACCATAACAACCCCCAAGTAGGACGTATTTACTCACCAAGACAATTTGGGTCTTCAAGACAGTGGATCTCGATATTCATAGTTTTTGGGGCCAATACCCCAAACCGGACATATTTGCTGGCTTTTTCAATAATGGGTTTAAGTGAATGGTATTTGAGATTAGAAAACGAATTTGATATCCAATTTTGAGGCCAATGGCAATATGGGGTTCAAATATATAAGAATAGAGCACGTTGCTGATATATTTTAAGGGCTTATTGTTTGGGGGACCACCCCAAAGCTCAATGATAAGGGGCCTCGTTTTTACAGCCAAGTCCGAACGGCCTGCCGCAGTGCGACACCACTTTGAGGAGAAGTTTTACATAGCATAGCACAAATGTTGTCAACATTAGGAGGAGAAAAACACCGCTGAAATTTTTTTTCCGATGGTCTCGCCAGGATTTGAACCCAGGCGATCAGCGTCATATGCGGACATGCTAACCTCTGCGCTACGGTGGTAGCCCCCCATCATAAGAAGGGGGTATACTAATTTCATTTATTCCGGTTGTAACACCTCGAAATATCGTCTTAGACCCCACAAAGTATATATATTCTTGATTGTCATGATATTTTAAGTCGATCTAGCCATGTCCGTCCGTCTGTCGAAAGCACACTAATTTTTGAAGAAGTAAAGCTAGGCTCTTGAAATTTTGCTCAAATAGTTCGTATAAGAGTTGGTCGGTTGGGATTGTAAATGGGCCACATCGGTCCATGTTTTGATATAGCTGCCATATAAACCGATCTTTGGTCTAGACTTTTTGAGCCTCTAGAAGACGCAATTCTTATCCGATTTGTCTGAAATTTTGCCAATATCGTTTTGGTATGATATCCAGTAACTGTACAAAGTATGGTCTAAATCAGTTCGTTAATTGATATATCTGTATATTAACTGATCTTGGGTCTTGACTTCTTGAACTTCTAGAGGGCACAATTCTTATCCGATTTGGTTGAAATTTTGCACATGTCGTTTTAGAATGACTTCTAACAACTGTGCCAAGTATCGTCTAGATCAGTCTATAACCGGATATAGCCTCCATATAAATCGATCACCTGATTTGACTTATTGAATCCTAGACGGCGCAATGCTTATTGATATGACTTCCAACTGTGCCAAGTATGGTCTAAATTGATTCATAACCTGACATAACTGCCATATAAACCGATCTCCTAATTTGACTCTTGAAGGCGCAATTGTTACTCGATTTGCCTACAATTTTGGAGGTGATATTTTCCGGTGCCGCACAAGTCCTACAGCATGACAGGTACGGTCCATATTGGTCAATAACTTGATATACATAGCTCATATACATTTGAACAAATCATTCAAAGAATTTAACAAACGCGATCTATGATGGAGGATACATAAGATTCGGTCCGGCCGAACTTAGCACTCTTTTACTTGTTATTTTTGTAAATGAATTTGTATCTGAATCTTCTAAAATTTTTATATGCTGCCACAAACACACTCCTCCAACTAAACTTCTTGAAAATAAAGGAGAATTTGTATATAGATATATTTTGTAGCAAGGCTCTGTTTAAATTTATAGATATATCGCTGGTGGTGAGTAACCAAAATTCGAAGCTGCGGTACTTGAGGCGTTTGTACTTGATTTTGTTACATGGTCAATTTCTTTTAAACGAAATTCTTATTTTTAAAATTTTTTTATTTAGATCCTTTTGCTCTTTCAATTGTAAAATCCCCTTTCTACTATCACAAAACAAAACAAATGCTCTCACCAAAAATTCTATAAGAGTTAATGAAACAGGAACTTTGGTTGCAATTTCGTTAGGAACTTTATTTGTTATGTTCCATATCATTTACAGATTTCAAAAAGTCATAAAGTGCATGGTATGGCTGTCCAAAATCTTTTATTAGAATTTGGTAGTAAATAACCAGATCAGTTTATATGGCAGCTATATCAGGTTATGAACCGTCTTGTACTTTATTTGACATAGTTGTTGAAAGTAACAATAAAAAACTTCTTGCGCAATTTCAGCCAAATCGGATAGCAACTGCGCCCTCTAGAAGCTCAAGAAGTCAAGTTCCCAGATCTGTTTATATGCCAGCTATATAAGGTTATGGACCAATTTGAACCATACTTGGCATAGTTGTTGGATATCGTAACAAAACACATCGTGCAAAATTTCATTCCAATCGGATAAGAATTGCGCACTTTAGAGGCTCAAGAAGTCAAGATCCAAGATCGGTTTATATGACAGCTATACAAGGTTATGAACCGATTTGAACCATACGTGGCATAGTTGTTGGATATCATAACAAAACACGTCGTGCAAAATTTCATTCCAATCGGATAAGCATTGCGCACTCTAGAGGCTCAAGAAGTCAAGAACCAAGATCGGTTTATATGGCAGCTATATCAGGTTATAATCCGATTTGAATCATACTTGGCACAGTTGTTGGATATCATAACAAAACATGTTGTGCAAAATTTCATTCCAATCGGATAGGAATTGCGCACTCTAGGGGCTCAAGAAGTCAAAGCCCAAGATGGGTTATATGGCAGCTATATCAAAACATGGACCGATATGGCCCATTTACAATACCAACCGACCTACATTAATAAGAAGTATTTGTGCAAAATTTCAAGCGGCTAGCTTTACTCCTTCGGAAGTGAGCGTGCTTTCGACAGACAGACGGACGGACGGACAGACGGACGGACATTGCTAGATCGACATAAAATTTCACGACGATCAAGAATATATGTACTTTATGGGATCTCAAACGAATATTTCGAGTAGTTACAATCAGAATGACGAAATTAGTATAAACCCCATCTTATGGTGGAGGGTATAAAAACAAGTAATAAGGCATTAAGTTCGGCCGGGCCGAACTTAGGATACCCACTATCTCGGGTATTTATGTAAACCCCATTTCGTCACAGTCCGGTGAAAATTGGATAACTTAAGCACCCAATTTCGGCACAGATATTGAGCAGTCTAATATATGTGTCACTATTAAATTTTGCAGAACAAAATATTCGTTTTTTGGCAGATATTTCCAATTATAAATCGATCTGAACCATATTAAGTTCGGATATCGTGAGGTTCAGAAAAACTCACTGTTTCCAATTTCAACAAAATCGGGTAATAAATAAAGCTTTTTTGGGCATTAGACCCTTTATTGGAAAATCGGTCTATGTAGCAGCTATATCAAAATATGGTACGATTTGGCCCATTCAAGAACCAGCGTGCATCAAAAAGACATAGCTGTGGCAAATTTCACCTCAATATCTAAATTTTTGAAGGCTGTAGAGTGATTATAACAGACGGACGGACTAACGAACAGACGGATAGACACACGGACATCGTTAAATCGTCTTGGAATTTTACGACAATTCGAAATATATATACTTTGTAGGGTCGGAAATCGATATTTACATGTTTTGCAAACGGAATGACTAAATGAATTTACACCCTATCCTACGGTGGTGGGTATTAAAAGACACGTAAGCTAACACTCACATATTAAGTGTTGAAAAGAAAAACAGTTGAAAAATTAACAAGTAAAAGCGTGCTAAGTTCGGCCGGGCCGAATCTTATATACCCTCCACCATGGATCGCATTTGTCGAGTTCTTTTCCCGGCATCTCTTCTTAGGCAAAAAAGGATATAAGAAAAGAGTTGCTCTGCTATTAAAACGATATCAAGATATGGTCCGGTTCGGACCACAATTAAATTATATGTTGGAGACCTGTGTAAAATTTCCGCCAATTCGTATAAGAATTGCGCCCATTGGGGCTCACGAAGTAAAATAGAGAGAACGATTTATATGGGATCTGTATCGGGCTATAGACCGATTCAGACCATAATAAACACGTTTGTTGATGGTCATGAGAGGATCCGTCGTACAAAATTTCCGGCATATCGGATAATAATTGCGACCTCTAGGGGTCAAGAAGTCAAGATCCCAGATCGGTTTATATGGCAGCTATATCGGGTTATGAACCGATTTGAACCTTATTTGACACAGTTGTTGAAAGTAAGAATAAAATTCGTCATGCAAAATTTCAGCCATATCGGATAGGAATTGTGCCCTCTAGAAGCTCAAGAAGTCAAATCCCCAGATCTGTTTATATGACAGCTATATCAGGTTATGGACCGATTTCAACCATACTTGGCACAGTTGTTGGATATCATAACGAAATACTTCGTACAAAAATTCATTCAAATCGGATAAGAATTGTGCCCTCTAGAGGCTCAAGAAGTCAAGACCCCAGATCGGTTTATATGGCAGCTATATCAGGTTATGGACCGATTTGAACAATACTTGGCACAGTTGTTGGGTATTATAACAAAACACGTCGTGCAAAATTTCATTTCAATCGGATAAGAATTGCGCACTCTAGAGGCTCAAGAAGTCAAGACCCAAGATCGGTTTATATGGCAGCTATATCAGGTTATGAACCGATTTGAACAATACATGGCACAGTTGTTGGGTATCATAACAAAACACGTCATGCGAAATTCCATTCCAATCGGATAAGAATTGCGCCCTCTAGAGGCTCAAGAAGTCAAGACCCAAGATCGGTTTATATGGCAGCTATATCAGGTTATGGACCGATTTCAACCATACTTGGCACAGTTGTTGGATATAATAACAAAACACGTCGTGCAAAAATTCATTTCAATCGGATAAGAATTGCGCACTCTAGAGGCTCAAGAAGTCAAGACCCAAGATCGGTTTATATGGCAGCTATATCAGGTTATGAACCGATTTGAACCATACTTGGCACAGTTGTTGGATATCATTACAAAACACGTCGTGCAAAATTTCATTCTGATTGGATAAGAATTGCGCACGCTAGAGGCTCAAGAAGTCAAGACCCAAGATCGGTTTATATGGCAGCTATATCAAAACATGGACCGATATGGCCCATTTACAATACCAACCGACCTACACTAATAAGAAGTATTTGTGCAATATTTCAAGCGGCTAGCTTTACTCCTTCGGAAGTTAGCGTGCTTTCGACAGACAGACGGACGGACGGACGGACGGACGGACGGACGGACGGACGGACGGACGGACGGACAGACGGACGGACATGGCTAGATCGACATAAAATGTCGCGACGATCAAGACTGTATATACTTTATGGGGTCTCAGACGAATATTTCGAGTAGTTACAAACAGAATGACGAAATTAGTATACCCCCCATCTTATGGTGGAGGGTATAAAAAAAATTAAAAGTAAGTAAGAGCGTGCTAAGTTCGGCCGGGCCGAATCTTATATACCTTCCACCATGGACCGCATTTGTCGAGTTCTATGCGCTATATTTCTTTTTAGGCAAACAAAGAATATTCAACTATTAGGTAGCCCAAAAGTAATTGCGGATTTTTTAAAAGAAAGTAAATGCATTTTTAATAAAACTTAGAATGAACTTTAATCAAATATACTTTTTTATACCCTCCACCATAAGATGGGGGGAATACTAATTTCGTCATTCTGTTTGTAACTACTCGAAATATTCGTCTGAGATCCCATAAAGTATATATATTCTTGATCGTCGCGACATTTTATGTCGATCTAGCCATGTCCGTCCGTCTGTCCGTCTGTCCGTCCGTCCGTCCGTCCGTCCGTCTGTCTGTCGAAAGCACGCTAACTTCCGAAGGAGTAAAGCTAGCCGCTTGAAATTTTGCACAAATACTTCTTATTAGTGTAGGTCGGTTGGTATTGTAAATGGGCCATATCGGTCCATGTTTTGATATAGCTGCCATATAAACCGATCTTGGGTCTTGACTTCTTGAGCCTCTAGAGTGCGCAATTCTTATCCGATTGGGATGAAATTTTGCACAACGTGTTTTGTTATGATATCCAACAACTGTGCCAAGTATGGTTCAAATCGGTCCATAACCTGATATAGCTGCCATATAAACCGATTTTGGTTCTTGACTTCTTGAGCCTCTAGAGTGCGCAATTCTTATCCGATTGGAATGAAATTTTGCACGACGTGTTTCGTTATGATACCCAACAACTGTGTCAAGTATGGTTCAAATCGGTTCATAACCTGATATAGCTGCCATATAAACCGATCTTGGGTCTTGACTTCTTGAGCCTCTAGAGTGTGCAATTCTTATCCGATTGGAATGGAATTTCGCACAACGTGTTTTGTTATGATACCCAACAACTGTGTCAAGTATGGTTTAAATCGGTTCATAACCTGATATAGCTGCCATATAAACCGATCTTGGGTCTTGACTTCTTGAGCCTCTAGAGGGCACAATTCTTATCCGATTTGAATGAGTTTTTGCACGAAGTATTTCGTCATGATATCCAACAATTGTGCCAAGTATGGTTGAAATCGGTCCATAACCTGATATAGCTGTCATATAAACCGATCAGGGGATTTGACTTCTTGAGCTTCTAGAGGGCGCAATTCCTATCCGATTTGCCTGAAATTTTGCATGACGTATTTTATTTTTACTTTCAACAACTGTGTCAAATAAGGTTCAAACCGGTTCATAACCTGATATAGCTGCCATATAAACCGATTTGGGATCTTGACTTCTTGACCCCTAGAGGTCGCAATTATTATGAAATTAGTATCCAAAGTTCGGCCCGGCAGATCTTAACGCCTTTTTATACCCACCACCGAAGGATGGGGGTATATTCATTTTGTCATTCCGTTTGCAACACATCGAAATATCCATTTCCGACCCTATAAAGTATATATATTCTTGATCAGCGTAAAAATCTAAGACGATCTAGACATGTCCATCCGTCTGTTTGTTAAAATCACGCTACAGTCTTTAAAAATAGAGATATTGAGCTGAAATTTTGCACAGATTCTTTTTTTGTCCATAAGCAGGTTAAGTTCGAGGATGGGTTATATCGGACTATATCTTGATATAGCCCCCAAATTTGGGTCAGTGAGTTATGTTAGGCCCTTCGACATCATTCGTCAATTTTGCTCAGATCGGTTCAGATTTGGATATAGCTGTCATATAGACCGATCCTCCGATTTAGGGTCTAAGGCCCATAAAAGCCACATTTGTTATCCGATTTTGCTGAAATTTCGGACAGTGAGATGTTTTAGTCCCTTTGACTTCCTTCGTTAAATTCGCCCAGATCGGTTCAGATTTGGATATAGCTGCCATATAGATCGATCTTCCGATTTGTGATGTAAGGCCCATAAAGCCACATTCATTATTCGATTTTGCTGAAATTTGGGACAGTGGGTTGTGTTAGGCCCTTTGACATATTTCTTCAATATGGTCCAGATCGGTTCAGATTTGGATATAGCTGCCATATAGACCGATTTCTTGATTTATGGTTTTGGGCCCATAAAATGCTCATTCATTGTCCGATGTCGCCGAAATTTGGAACAGTGAGTTAAGTTAAACCCCTTGACATACTTCTGCAATATCGCACAGATCGGTCCAGATTTGGATATAGCTGCCATATAGACCGATATCTAGGTTTTAGGTTTTGGGGCCATAAAAGACGCATTTTTTGTCCGATGTTGCTGAAATTTGAGACAGTGAGTTTGGTTAGGCTCTTCGACGTCCTTCTTCAATTTTGCCCAGATTGGTCCAGATTTGAATATAGCTGCCATATAGACCGAACTCACGATTTAAGGTTTAGGGCCCATAAAGAGGAATTTATTGTCCGATTTCGACGAAATTTGGGACAGTGCTTTGTGTTAGGCTCTTCAACATGTTTAAGCAAGTTGGCCCAAATCGGTCCAGATTTGGGTATAGATGCATGTAGACCGATATCTCGATTTAAAGTCTTGGCCCCATAAAAGGCGCATTTATAATCCGATTTCACTGAAATTTGACACAGTGACTTATGTTCGACATCGTGTCGTATATAGTTCAGATCGGTATGAGGTATATGAGTATAAGGTATGAAATTTTCACCGAATTTTGATGAAAGGTGGTTTACATATATACCCGAGGTGGTGGGTATCCGAAGTTCGGCCGGCCGAACTTAACGCCTTTTTACTTGTTACTTGTTGTATTGTTGGACTATGTAAACTTTCTGATAGCGTGCTTTAGACTTAAAATGTCAAGACGATAAAGAATGTGTGTATTTTGTTGGGTCTCAAAACAATATTCGATGTAATAACAAACGGAATGACGACATAAGTATACCTATGAAATTAGCATACCTAGTATCCTACGGTAAGGGTATAAAAACTAGTAAAAATCAGTTAGGAAGGCAAAAGTCTGGCGGAGCCGACAATATAATACCCTACACCTACTCTACAATATAAATTCGGGCAATACATATTTGTATATGAGAGCTATATCTAAATCGGAACCGACTTTTTTGAACAGATCGTTTGAAAATTGTTGTTACTACGGCCACATAAGTCCAAATCCGGCGAAAATTATATATGGGAGCTATATCCAAAGTTGAACCTAATATCAATGAATCTTGCAGATGTGTTAAGATCGGGGACGGAACAATCCGTGTCATGTTTTGTGCAGATCGGTTGAAAATTGTAGTTACTACAGTTATTTAAGTGCAAATCGGGCGACACATATATATCAGAGCAATATCTAAATCTGAACCGATTTTGTTGAAATCTTGCGGATGTGTTCAGATCAGTAACAAAACAATCCCAGCGAAATTTTGTGCAAATCGGTTGAAAGTTTTAGTTACTACGGTTATTTAAGTTCAAATCGGGCGAAACATCTATATGGGAGCTATATTCAAATCAGAACCTATATTGATGAAATCTTGCAGATATGTAAAGATCGGTAGTAGAATAATCTATGCCAAAGTTTGTGTTAAAAAATTTTTGTTACCACGGTCATTAAAGTGAACCGATTTTTACAAAAATCAATTGTTCTTCCTTGAGCCAAAAAAGTGATGTGTGCAAAATTTTCGTGACAAGAATACATGGACTCACAAACGGACATACGGACATAGTTAAATCGAATCAGAAAGAGTAGATAGCTTTACTTATCAATGGGTCTAGCTCTTCTCCTTCTTAGCGTTGCAAACAAATACACAAACTTATAATACCCTGTACCACAGTGGTGGTGTAGGGTATAAATATATCATTTGAAAACGGATAGAGATAACTCTTTGAATTTTCGAAATGGTTACAGCTGAGGAGTTAACGAGAACATGTGAATCAATTTATAGTCCGATTCGGACCACAAATGAGTTGAATGGCCTTCATTGCAGAAGCATTGTGTAATAATTCAGTCCATTCGGATAAGAATTGTGCATCTATGGCTATAGATCGATTCAGACCATAGCCGTTGTACAAAATCGGATGAGTATTGCGCCTTTTAGTAGCTCAAGGAGTCAAGATTCCAGATCGGTTTATATGGTAGCTATATCAGGTTATGAACTGATTTGACCCATACATACACACTTTTTCGAAAGTTATAAAAAATCGCTTCGTGCTAAATTTCAGCCAAATTGGATAAGAATTGCGCCCTCTAGTGGCTCAAGAAGTTAAGATCCAAGATCGGTTTTTATAGCAGCTATGTTTGCTTATACTCCGATTTCAACCATACTTATCACATTTGTTGGAGTTTATAACGAAACACTTCATGCGAAATTTCAGCCAATCGGATGAAAATTGCGCCCTCTAGTGGCTCTAGAATTTAAGATTCAAAATAGGTTAATATGACAGCTATATCAGGTTATGAACCGATTTCAACCATACTACTTCACTACAGTTGTTGGAAATTATAACAAAACACTTCATGCAAAATGTCAGCCAAATCGGAAAAGAATTGCGCCCTCTGGTGACTAAAGAAGTCAAGATCCAAAATCGGTTTGTGTGAAAGCTATAGTAGGTTATGAAGCGATTCGGACCATACTTAGGACAGATGTTGGAAGTCATATAAAAACACGTCGTCCCAAATTGCAGCCAAATCGGATAGGAATTGCTCCCTCTAGTGGCTTATGAAGTCAAGTTCTAAGATCGGTTTATATGTCAGCTATATCAAAATATGGACCGATATGGCCCATTTACAATCTCAACCGACCTACACTAATAAGAAGTATTTGCGCAAAATTTCAAGCGGTTAGCTTTACTCCTTCAAAAGTTATCGTGATTTCAACAGACAGATGGACGAAAAAGACGGACGGACAGACAGACGGACGGACAGACCGACAGACGGACATGGCTAGATCGACTTGAAATGTCATGACGATCAAGAACATATATACTTTATGGGGTCTTAGACGAATATTTCGAGGAGTTACAATCAGAATGACGAAATTAGTATACCCCCATCCTATAGTGGAGGGTATACATTTCGAATTGGTCGGGCTTCCTAATCTTTATTTGTGGGCCGAATATCAAATTTGTTTTGCTTTTGCAGGATGGTGCTCAAAAATCGCTACAAAAAAGTCCGCAAGAGGTATACTATATCTCCACTGGTTTCGGGGATTTTTGACTCTTAATTTTTAAACACTCCACTTCATTTAGCCATTCTGTTTGCAACACATCGATATATCAATTTCTGACTCTACAAAGTATATTTTTTTCTGATCGTTGTTATAAAGAATCGTCTTTAAAAATTGAGATATTGATCTGAACACTTTGCACAGACGCGTATTTCTTCTATACTCAGGTTAAGTTCTTGAATGGGCCACATTGGACTATATTTGGATATAGCTGCCATATAGACCGATGTGACAATTTAGGGTCTTAAGGCCATAAGTACCAGCAATTATTATCCGATTTCGATGAAATTACAGAACAGTGAGTTGAATAAAGCCCCCAATGGACGACTCAAATATGGTTCGTGTTAGACTATATTTAGATAAAACTGCCATATAGAGCGATCTGTGGATTAAGGGTCGTGAGACCATAAAAACTGCATTTGTAACCTGATTTCGCTGAAACTTGAAACAGTGAGTGGTCTTAAGCCTTCGGTCACCACACCTTAATATGGTCCAGATCGAACAATATTGAGATATGGCTTCCACATAGCCGATCTGCCGGGTTAGGGTCTTAAGCCCATAAAAACAGCAATTATCCGATTTCGCTGAGATTTTAAATAGTGAGTTGATTAAAGCCTCCCAATATCCGATTCAAATATGTTTCAGATCGGTCTGTATATACTGACCTGCCGACATCGTGCCCAAGTCCCTTAAAAGACGCATTTTTTATCCGATTTCGGTGGAATTTGACACAATGACTTCATCCGACAAAATTATAATACAGATCAGATTATATTTAGATGTAGCTCCCATATAGACCGATCTTCCAATTTATTTTCTTTATCACAAAAAAATGCGATTTTTTGCCAGATTTCGCTGAAACGGTGAATCGTATAAGAGTTCTCGCGATCTGAATAACCCAAAAACACAGTGTAAACGGACAGGACTTGTTTTTGGATTTAGTTAAATCTAGATCATAAAAAGTTCATGTATTATAAGGTAAAGGTCTCATTAAAATTTGGATATGCCAAAACGGGACAAAACGATTTCTTTAATTTTTAAAGGAATCTAGGTAGACATTTTCATTTATGTCAATAACTGAATCATTTATTAGTTTAGAAATCATCGACAATGCAACCCGGCTGTAGAGCTGTGAAACAAACCTCTCCTTATAAGGTATGTGCCTGCCCCTGAATCAATCAATAATTTTATTGGACGAATTCTTGTTTGGACTTCTGTAAAAGGCAGAGCTCATCGGCCGTTGAAATAAAATTTAAAGCCTCAACGTTATCCACTCTCACTCTAACATGTCCGTTACCGTAACGGACTATGATTGGTGGCGTCCTATCATAGAATTTCCAAATGCTGTAGTCTGAACTTGGCCCCCATGACAGTCTCGTAAGTCACTGGAATTACCTTGATTTTGGACTGCGGGCATATGTATAGTTCTTTCATCTTTGTTGTTGTCCGTGCCTGAAGTGGGCCATAGACCATGGTGTCGTATTATTGTTATACCTCTCCATTAACCTGACCCCTCCCCTTACCCTAATTTTCAGATACGCCAGATCTTGGAGATGAGTGGTGCAACTTAAGCGAAATTTTGTGTGCTCTCTCATAGTACCCTTAAAATAAATATTTGGTATCCAAATTTCGGATGGGGTACTTAGGGGGGCCGCCCCACCCTAAAACCTACCAAACATTTTTTTAGACCAATCACGACAATATGGGACTCAAATGAAAGGTATTTAAGAGTTGATAAGGGATCTGATATCCAATTGTCGGGCCAAGTGTTTGGGGGACCACCCCAACCCCCAAAACAACCCCCTAAATCGGACATATTTACCGACCATGGCAATATGGGACTCAAATGAAAGTAAAATACGAATCTGATATCCAAATTTGGGAAAAAGTTTCTGGAGGTCCATTCCTTCCCAAAATGGGGGGTGACATTTTTACTGACCATGGACCTTTTTACTGACCATGGCAATATGGGGCTTAAATAAAAGGTAATTAAGTGTAGAATATGAATCTGATATCCAGATGTGGGGCCATAACACCCCCCAAATAGGAAGTATTCACTGACCATTGCAATATGAGGCTCAAATAATAGGTATTTATATTTACACCGAATCTGGTGTATATTTCAAAGCCAAGCCACTGAGTGGCCGCCCCATCCCCCAAAACACCCCCCAAACCGGTCCGATATTCCGATATTCATAGTTTTTAGGGCCCATACCCCAAACCGAACATATTTGCAGACTTTTGCAATAAAGGGTTTAAGTGAATAGTATTTGAGATTCGGAAATGAATTTGATATCCAATTTTGAGGCCATTGACAGTAAGGGGTACAAA